>NC_048224.1:104765015-104819323 GCF_002007445.2 Ailuropoda melanoleuca | reverse complement strand
TCCCACTCCCCCTGCTTGTGTTCCCTCTCTTGCTGGCTGTCTATCTCTGTCAAATAAATAAATAAAATCTTAAAAATAATCATACTCTTTCTAAAACAACATGTTACCAATGTAAGTAAATGGTAATACATATATTCTATTTATTAGTAAAAAATACATAAATATATTCTGTTTACTATATTTTCACTTTAGTTTATCAATTAAGATTCACCTATCACCTTAACTATACAAAATAAGACATCCACACAAAAATATGAATTTGGTGTCTGAGTGTTTAACACGACTGATCAATTGTGAAGATTCCTGTAGGATGATTTTCAGGAATGATTCAACCAAAATATTTTAGATTTGAAGTACAGATGTATAGATACAGATTTAGATAAAGATACAAACAGATAAGTAAATAAGCAGGTAGATGATGGATAGATGATAGATAGATTGATATAGATAGATGATAGATGATAATGGATGGGTACATTCTGTGCTATTTCACTGTTCATCTATATTTTTTTGAATTGTGCTAAGAGTGAAAAAAGGGAAAATATTGGTAGAATTATTTATTATTTTCATATCAGTGATTTTGATGCCACTGGAATGATACAGTTTAGAACTACAGAGAAAAAAAAGTCTCTGTAATCTCGCAGGATTACCCATATTGTAGGGTGGTCTGCCATCCAGTCTTCCTAACAGGAAACTCTTATATGCATGTAGAGGTGTAGGAACTTATTACCTCATTTTTAAGATATACAAACTATCAAGATTCCTAGGCTATTTTGGAGAGAGGAGAAGGGTAAAGATATATGTAAATGCAACATTCTCTGAAAAACCAAATGCAGTTCTGTTTCAAAAAAAAAAACCCAAAAACATTAAAAGAGCACAAATTCATTTGGTATCCTCTAACAGAAACCATAAGATATTAACTCTTAAAACAAACAGTTATAAAAAGAGAGAAAGAGAGAAAAAAGAATATATAAGAAGTGTCTCCTTAAATTTAAAATGTTTGCTGAAATTAAATGTAAATAAAACTTACAGAAAAAAATAAAGTTGATGTCATCTCTTAAAGTCAATGAGAGGAAATACATTAAAATTATGGGAAAATAGATGACATAAAAATCCGCAGTAGGAGAGTATAATATTTTACCCCTGGTAGTTTTAAGAGAGTACCAATAAAGTGGGAGAGAAAAATAAGAAATTGTTTGAATGTTTTCTCTGAGTACAGCACATGGCCTCAAAAATGAGTAGCCCAGAAAGTAACTAGAAAAATGAGAAAGAGCAAGTTCAGTCTGTCTGCATCAAACTTCAGAATATCAAGGACAAAGAGATGATTATAATATCTGCCTAAGAGGGAAAAAGTGAACCTGAGCTAACAAGAATAACACTAAATGAATAGCAATGAAATAGGAGTGAGATAACCCGAGTCAACTACAGCGGAAGGATAATCAGACTGGAGTCAGGCTTTTCAGTTACAAGGGATGCTAGACAATAATGAAAGCATACTTCAGACCTCTGACGGGCAAAGCTTTTCAACTCAAACTATTACCCAGGTATGAAGGAAGGGGGCCGGAAAGCATCTTCAGACATTATTGGTTCTGCTGACTTCAGTAAGGACGTGAACCTCCAGATCCATTCTCAAAGACTTGACCTTGGAAAAGGAGTGTCTCAAGAACAAATGTTTTAGTGTTAGGATTCGAAGATCTCCACTGTCAGGAAAGGTAGGGGATAAACGGTTCTGCGTGCAAACAATTCTCAGCCTCATGGAAAAAAGAGACCATGAGATGGTCTCTTTGCCAAAGGCAAACACAGGACTTTTTTCCACCTGCCAAGATTTGGACAGTCCTAATGTGTCACTGGATTGCCCTCCTTCTTGTGGCTTCAAAGAAGCCTGCCTCCACTTCTGGTTTGTTATCCTTGAGCGGAGGGCAGTTATTAAAGCAATCCCAGGATGCTCTGCTCCCAACTGAGGGCCGGGCGGGGGAAGGAGGAGGGAACTGCTTATCTGCATCTAGAAACACTCACGGCCTGGAGAATGTGATGTTGAAATTAAAATATTAAAGAATATTTTCAAAACAATATTAAGTATTTGAATTAATGAAATTCCTGAATGTATATATAAAGAAAGAGAACCTAAAATGACATTTATTATCAGCATTTTCCTTGGCTTTTAGAAACGATGCTTATAACAACTAGTAATGAGTGGACTGAAGAAAATATGAGCATAATAAAACCGTGCATTTATTTGTGATGCAACCCATTAAACTAGAAAATGTCATTTTAGGCTGTCAGTTCTCATTGTCTTAAAAGGAATACTTGCTTCAGCTCAACCTCTGTTTCTTAAATTATTTCAGTATATGTTTGTCTTCATGTCTCCTTTACTTAAAAAATAGCACTTCTCACAAGACTTTAAAGTTTTCTTTAAAACTATTCTTCCTTCAAAGTTTTGCAAATTTTACAGGGAAACAAAATTCAGAACTGCCCACTCAGTTTTATGCACCAGATATAAGGAATGGTATTGTGAAAAAATATATAATGGTGTAAGTTAGGATTGCAAACAAAATATATAATTCTTTTGATAATGTATTCTCTTGTACTCATACTCAAACACATATAAACAAATATATACACAGACCCACAATTTTCAGTACTTGTCAGATTGATAAAATAGTGAAATTTCTGAACAGGATATGGGACATAAAAACAAGTTTTTGGAGCTGATAACTGTTCCATTTACATTTGAAACTTTAACTGAATAACAGAAAATCATAATAACGTTGCCTTTCTTATTATTTATGCAAATGTGATATCAATACAGACATGTGTGTGAAATTTCTAGTAATACTTTAGAACTTTTATACCTACTTCTCTAATTTTATCAGTTCCTCTTAGAAATATGATAGACACACCATTAGTAATCCTAGCAACAAAGAGGAAAAAAAAAAAAGGAAGGGAATAAGGAAAAGGAAAAGAAACATCCGCAAACTAAAGACTCTTCTCAACAGAATGGGATTTTATACACTGATTTATAAATTTTAAGTATCAGCAAAATCCTCATTATATATTTAGTCTTCTGTGGTCCTGTTACTTATTGAATTCTAAGGTTAGATATTCCCTGGTGTCTTTCCACTGAGTTATGTTCTTGTTCAAATAAATATTTATTAAAGACTTTTTAGTGCTAAGAATTCCATCGGATGCTGGGTAAAAAAGAGATGAATGAAGGAATATTTACATTCAGTATTTTACACACTAGTAACAGAGTAGTTACAAATAAAACTTATTTATTCAGCCACAGAGAATGTGTGCCCTGTTTGTTGTGTAATAATCTTTTACTAAATCTATTACTCATTTCCAGAAGTAAAATTTTGTATCAAAAAATGTTTCACTGGTCCTCAACATATTCCTCTGAGATTTGTGGATATCCCTTCTTTTAATCAAGAATTATATTTTACCAGGCAATGTTGTATTTTACTAAAAAATACAGAACACTGAATTCTGCAGTGGTGTTAAGGATTTGTGGACTGAGTAGGCAGAATTCTTTTTACTATACTGTGCTTTGATAAAATGGTAAAGCCCCACAGATATTCTAGAACACTGGCCCTGGAAACTAAGATCTGATTCTGAATACCAACAGTTTCCTCTTTATGAGACAAGTGAGAAATAGAACTGTTTGATCTGAGTCACAGTATTAATATTCTCTTCCTGAGCAACTGGTCAGATTTTATCCCCAAAATATCATAAATGATACAACTAACTAGATTTTTCCTTGTATGTTAAATGTTATAAAGTCTAGAATTAAGTTTATATCTAGAAGTAACAAATATGCATGCTGTTTTGTAGCAGTCTCATATTTGGCTCTATTTTATATTTCTTTGCTTATTTTGCTATCTTCTTTAGTATGTCATTTTAATCAAATATATCCATCTTTATTTTATCTATTTTGGGAATCACCTTCAATTTTTTAATAATAAGTTGAGGTATTAAATTAAAGATAAGGCTAGAAGAATTAGTCTAATTAAGTCTGAGGAAGGTTTGTGCAAGAATGTTCATTGGTTCAGGGGCACCTGGGTGGCACAGCGGTTGAGCGTCTGCCTTCAGCTCAGGGCGTGATCCCGGCATTATGGGATCGAGCCCCACATCGGGCTCCTCTGCTGTGAGCCTGCTTCTTCCTCTCCCACTACCCCTGCTTGTGTTCCCTCTCTCGCTGGCTGTCTCTATCTCTGTCAAATAAATAAATAAAATCTTTAAAAAAAAAAAAAGAATGTTCATTGGTTCAATCATTCCATCCTTCAACTAGCAATAAAACTGTACCACTATGTATTATAATACTCATGTTAGAATGAAAAGATGAATAAGATATTTTACTCAAGGATCTTATAACTGATGGGGGAGACCAGAAAAGTTAAAAAACAATTAAAATAAAATGTTGTAAGTACCATAAGTGAGTGCTATGATCATACTGTGTTAAGTCAGGATGGATAATTAGGAAAGGTATCTAAAGAGAGATGATGCCTAAATTTAACCATAAAGGATTAATAGGTAAATTGAAGAAGAAAAATACATTTCAGTCAACAAAGCACAATCTGTTTTAACGTTTTTAAAAGTAATCTCTACACCCAACGTAGGGCTTGAACTCACAACCCTGAAATAAAGAGTTACATGCACTTCCAGCTGAGCCAGCAAGGCGCTCCAACAAAGTGAAATTTGTAACAAGACAAAAGTGAAAAGAAAGCATAGAATATTTGGATAGTAAATCACAAGGTTATTAGAAAACAAATTAGTTCAATGATGTTCAGTATCTTATTAATATATTTTACAATGTAACAAATGCCCTATTTAATGTTTAATCTGCAGTATAAGAGATATGGGAGAATACATAATATGACCTCTATAATCTCATTCTATGATAATATTTCAATTGAAATTTGAAACTGAACAAGATATTTATTTTGCTGTAATTTCTTGTCCCTAGTTAGCCTTATATCTTTGAATTCAGCCCAAATTTCAAAAAATAAAGCTATACATTCATGTGATATTCTTTCCATATTCAATAGAAAACAAATGTGATTCAGTTTTCCAGAAAACATGAGGAAAATCTAGTTGTTCAGGTGAATCCTACCTGAGATAAAGAGCTATTAAGGAAAAATATTAAATCAACTGTAGTAAGCTCACCATTTCAGTTCCTATTTTCTGGTTTTGACTGCTAATTTCATTGCTTGCTTTTGCTTTTGTAGATTTATCTGGGGGATAATTTTAATTTACATTTTAACTTTTTTCATCAGTGTTTTCAACCTGAATGACCATGCAAATCTTCTAAGGCTCAATGTAAAATGCATGTTAAAATTATGATTAACAGAAAAATTCCTTCATCCCTAATAGTTTCCATCTCAATGTGCAGGTGGTAATGAAATGCTAAAGCAAATGAAACCAAAAATTATGTGGACTAATAGGTACTTAAACTTAGAGAAGATATAAGAAGATATTTACTCCAGAACCTTAATTTTACAAATGAAAAAAATGCAGGACCAGAAAGATTAGGTAGCTTGCTGAAGTTCATACAGCTCATTAGTGGCAAAACTTGGTTTGGAATTCTTCACAGATCTGCATTTTGTTTTGCTGTGGTTTTTGCATAGATTTTCTACCTCATTCTGATTATTTGTGTATTGCTATTTCTAGAATATATCAAGTTTATTTTATACAATTAATATGACGAGTCTGGAGCAGAACCAGGTGTGGTGGTAATGATGAGACTGTCCTTAGGAAAGAGAAATCCAATTGTCCTCTGAACACATTGTTAGGGCCTCTTCCAGGGCCCCAGAAGGAGCCTGGTTAGGGAGGGACACTGAATTTTCATCTTCATCAGCTCACAGGAAATCCCTTCTCAATGAGCACAGTTAGTAGCATTTACTGTAAGACCATATTTTGCTAGAGTCAATACATTATGTAATTTGATATGTTTTTCCTTTTATGGGGATTACTGATGGGGTAATATAAATTCATATCCCATTCAAGAGTATATACAGTTTCTAATTTCATAAAAAATTGGTTTCTTTTTTCATATAGTAGAAAAGCTATAAGCATCATGACCTATACCTTCTGGCTATACATTTACTAAGGTGTAAAATATTTAAAATGACTATATAAATATCCAACTGAAATTCTGTGGATACGCATGCTTAAGATGTTTATTTGAGTGGCTGATCTGATAAAATAATTCTAAAGCATATAAATCTAGAGATTTCTGAATTACTTACAGCTGCTATGAGATAAACTATAAATACTTTTGTCATAGCTGATGTTGTGATGCTAGAAAAATGTTCTTATTTGCCATTTTATTAATAGAATAGTATGAATTTTTGTCCTGTAATTATTAAAGATTTATTTATTTATTTATTTATTTGAGAGAGAGAAAGAGAGAGAGAGAGAGAGTGGGGAGGGGGTTTGGGGGTAGAGGCAGAAGGAGAGGGAGAGAGAAACTCAAGCAGACTCCACACTGAGTGCAGAGGTGAGGCAGGGCTTGATCTCACAACCCTGAGATCAGACCTGATCCGAAATCAAGAGTTGGACACCCTTGTCCTATAATTCTTTAGGCATCCAGAAAAAAACAAACTTCATGGAAATTACCCTAGAAGTGTCTCCTTATGAAGGTAAAGACAATGTTTTTTTTTTTTATTTTTAGGTGAAATCAAATCAACCTTCTTCATATCTTTATTCAGATCACCCCTGCTAGAATGNGAGAGAGAGAAAGAGAGAGAGAGAGAGAGTGGGGAGGGGGTTTGGGGGTAGAGGCAGAAGGAGAGGGAGAGAGAAACTCAAGCAGACTCCACACTGAGTGCAGAGGTGAGGCAGGGCTTGATCTCACAACCCTGAGATCAGACCTGATCCGAAATCAAGAGTTGGACACCCTTGTCCTATAATTCTTTAGGCATCCAGAAAAAAACAAACTTCATGGAAATTACCCTAGAAGTGTCTCCTTATGAAGGTAAAGACAATGTTTTTTTTTTTTTTTAGGTGAAATCAAATCAACCTTCTTCATATCTTTATTCAGATCACCCCTGCTAGAATGTGAGCCCCAAGAGGACATAGTTCTCAGTTTTTGTGGTCTGTGGTCAAGCACCTGATGCCATGCATATAGGAAACCTAATATTTTTGAATGAATTAGTATTTTTAATTAAATGTGTGCCCTATAAGATCTAAGGTGTCAATATTGAGAGTTACTAATAGTTTATGTATCATTGTAATATTTATTTTTACTAGACAAATATAATATAAATCTTTCATGTTCCAGCTTTTGAATCACCAGTACCTCTTACCACAATTGGNCTCACGCTGAGTGCAGAGGTGAGGCAGGGCTTGATCTCACAACCCTGAGATCAGACCTGATCCGAAATCAAGAGTTGGACAACCTTGTCCTATAATTCTTTAGGCATCCAGAAAAAAACAAACTTCATGGAAATTACCCTAGAAGTGTCTCCTTATGAAGGTAAAGACAATGTTTTTTTTTTTTATTTTTAGGTGAAATCAAATCAACCTTCTTCATATCTTTATTCAGATCACCCCTGCTAGAATGTGAGCCCCAAGAGGANACTATGTCCAAGAGGCCATAGTTCTCAGTTTTTGTGGTCTGTGGTCAAGCACCTGATGCCATGCATGTAGGAAACCAAATATTTTTGAATGAATTAGCATTTTTAATTAAATGTGTGCCCTATAAGATCTAAGGTGTCAATATTGAGAGTTACTAATAGTTTATGTATCATTGTAATATTTATTTTTACTAGACAAATATAATATAAATCTTTCATGTTCCAGCTTTTGAATCACCAGTACCTCTTACCACAATTGGGCAACAATGTCACCTCNGCCCCAAGAGGACATAGTTCTCAGTTTTTGTGGTCTGTGGTCAAGCACCTGATGCCATGCATATAGGAAACCTAATATTTTTGAATGAATTAGTATTTTTAATTAAATGTGTGCCCTATAAGATCTAAGGTGTCAATATTGAGAGTTACTAATAGTTTATGTATCATTGTAATATTTATTTTTACTAGACATATATAATATAAATCTTTCATGTTCCAGCTTTTGAATCACCAGTACCTCTTACCACAATTGGGCAACAATGTCACCTCACTCTGCCTCTTTAGATGTCATTTGTGTAACATAACAAACACTCCAAAACACCAAATATTTAAGCTTGAGTGCATTAGCAATGCCATGCATGGAAGCTACTCCTGCCTTTAATAGCGATTTATCTATTAATTTCATTAAATGATTTCATCATTCGGCACTCGCAGGAAAGGATTTAAATAAAAATGCATTGCACTTTTTTCTTTGCCCAGATAAGGGCATTAGATTGTCAGATTTAATATAAACAAAAGTTCTTTCCAAAAACATTTCACATTTTCATAGGACATGAAGCCTCTGCTCAAAAGACAATAAAGATAAAAAATGATGTCGTAGCAACTTTTCTTTCCTGATTGTTTCAGTTAAAAGGTAGTTTTAAATGCAGGAGTTCAAATAGAATTTGGAAGGGGCTTTAATGATATTCCTCTTCCTACAATGAAAGAGAGCTCATGGGTCCTCAGTAAAATGATTTCTGAAAAGTAGTAGGTTCTAAGAAACTAATACACAAGAAAATATTATAGCATTCATATGTCACAATTGAACAGAATGATATAGGCTATTTATGCTTTGTTTAAACAGTTAGGTTCACACTGCATTTTAAACTTGGGATAAAAGAAAAGAGCAATGCAAATATTAAATCACACTACATTTTATGCTTGGGAGGAGGGAAGAGAAAAGCAGAAATCATTTTGATTATTTTGCCAGACTGTACTATTTAACATTCTTAAAGGATGGTAAAATGCAGAATCGTTAATATTGTTATAATTTAATATATAAAAACAACATATTAATATTTAAGATTTTGAAATAGATCACAATATTTATACATATACTTGTGTAATCATGTATTTGTATTCTCATGTCAAGATTTTATTAAAGCCTTTTTGAATTAGACATTTTAATGCTTCTTGCAACCATATATATACCTGAGTTCATATATTTTTATGAAGAATAGTACATTATGATTAATCCTTTTTTACCTAAAATTTATTTATTTATTTTTAATAATATTTTTTATTATGTTATGTTAGTCACCATACAATATATCCTCAGTTTTTGATGTAATGTTCCATGATCCATTATTTGCGTATAACACCCAGCACACCATGCAATATGTGCCCCCCTTAATACCCATCACTGGCCTGTCCCAATCCCCCACCCCCCTCCCCTCTGAAGCCCTCAGTTTGTTTCCCANCCTGAGTTCATATATTTTTATGAAGAATAGTACATTATGATTAATCCTTTTTTACCTAAAATTTATTTATTTATTTTTAATAATATTTTTTATTATGTTATGTTAGTCACCATACAATATATCCTCAGTTTTTGATGTAATGTTCCATGATCCATTATTTGCGTATAACACCCAGCACACCATGCAATATGTGCCCCCCTTAATACCCATCACCGGTCTGTCCCAATCCCCCACCCCCCTCCCCTCTGAAGCCCTCAGTTTGTTTCCCAGAGTCCACAGTCTCTCATGGTTCATTCCCCCTTCTGTTTACCCCCCTTCATTCTTCCCTTCCTTCTCCTACCGATCTTCCTATTTCTTATGTTCCATAAATGAGTGAAACCATATGATAATTGTCTTTCTCTGCTTGACTTATTTCACTTAGCATAATCTCCTCCAGGCCCGTCCATGTTGCAGCAAATGTTGTGTAATCGTTCTTTCTGATGGCTGAGTAATATTCCATTGTATGTATGGACCACATCTTCTTAATCCTTATCCTTAGTCTGAAAGACCTAATAATTAGGAGGACTCCAAACATGTTAAAAAGAGGAATACTAGCTTGTTACTATCCTTTTGAGCACTCAACTAGTTATTTCCTTATTTGGTATGGACTCTTTTAAGAAGGTTAACATTTTGTTAGTTTTGCAACAGAACGCTTTGCCTCACTTATGTTTTTAGAAAATAATTAGCTATTAATAGTGAGTCTGTAAGGCATTTACAGATAATTTAATTTCAATTTGATTTTTATTATATTAGAATAAAACTTTCAGACTAAATTTTATTAATTCAACAAATATATTGCCAAGAATATTTCTCTGGGTGCTAGAGAGAAAACTGTGGACAAAAATGACCCGCTCTCAGGNAGCTTAACCGCTGTGCCACCCAGGTGCCCCTGGTATGGACTCTTTTAAGAAGGTTAACATTTTGTTAGTTTTGCAACAGAACGCTTTGCCTCACTTATGTTTTTAGAAAATAATTAGCTATTAATAGTGAGTCTGTAAGGCATTTACAGATAATTTAATTTCAACTTGATTTTTATTATATTAGAATAAAACTTTCAGACTAAATTTTATTAATTCAACAAATATATTGCCAAGAATATTTCTCTGGGTGCTAGAGAGAAAACTGTGGACAAAAATGACCCGCTCTCAGGGCACCTGGGTGGCTCAGTTGGTTAAACGTCTGACATTGGCTGAGGTCATAATCTCAGGGTCCTGGGATGGAGCTCTGCATAGGGCTCTGTGCTCAGTGGGGAATCTGCTTCTCTTTCTCCCTCTCCCTTTGCCCCTCCCCCTGCTCCTGCTCTCTCTTTCTCTCTCTCTCAAATAAATGAAATCTTAAAAAAGAAAATGACCCTGCTCTCTTAGTGCTTCAGGCTTAGTGAGGTAACAAAAGCCCCATTTATTTAGTAGTTGTTGATCTTCGAGTCTAGGAAAATTTCTTTTTGGGGCTACTTAAATAAGAAAAAATACTATACTTATAAATAAAATGTGTACATTATATAACAGATACATCACACTGTCAAAGTTTTTAAAATTTTTCTATAAGAAAGCTATTTATTATTATGCTCTCAAATTTAAAAAGTAACAGTAAATTTACCTTGATACAAAAATCGTGTTGCATAATAATGTGTGCTTGCTAATGGCACAAAATGATGAGTGCCTCTGAGACAATACAAATTAATGTTATATATATATATTTATACATATATGATATAAACATATAAATATATAAATAAATATATAATATAAACATATATACATATATGTAACATATATAATATAAATGTATTTTATATTAATACTCTAACTTTGAAATACAAGTATCAGAATTTCTTTGGTAGATATTCATAGCCTTCAGTAGCTGTAGGTAGTTGAGGAATATAATTAATTTCCCCATGGGCTTACTGTCTGTGTCAATGAAAAGCAGTGTCAAATCAAATTCTGATGCACATATACTTATTTGCAAATAAAGCAGAAACAAGCAAAGCTAGACTCACTACTTGACTTTAGGCTAAATAAAGGACAGTATTTTGTACTGAAATACAGCTAGAATTGTGGTTTAAATTAGGTAATATAATCCTTATATTTGGCTATAATTGAATAAGTCCTTGACCTTGAACGGGTGACTGAATAACCTACTATAATTATAATCTTATAACCTCATTCTGTAATCACTATAACTGTTGATATGAGGGCAGAGGTGCTTATAAAATATTCCTCTTTTGTCCACATATCTTAAAGGCTGTTTCACTAAAGGACAGAAAAGGTCTATGAAATGTATTTAAATAAGTCATTATAAGATTAAATAGATGATGGTCGTGTAATAGTCCACACTTGAATCTGAGCTTCTGATTACAGAGTTTAAAAGCTAACAATATACAAACTATTTCCCCAATTGTTACTTTATATAAGGATAATTCAGATATTTATATAAGGATAATTCAGATATTAATTAATGGGTCTCTCAATAAAGGCTAAAGTAAAAAAAATGAGAAACCCATTGTACTCTGGTTGCTGACATATTCTAACATGGAGACAATGAGGAATTAAAACTGGATTTTTTTATGAATAAAACAACTTTAAATTGTTACCAGCACATTATTTCATGTTGAATCTATAAATTCTCACACTATTTGTTAGTAAAAAGACAAATACCTTGATCTATAATTTGGGTTTTTTTTTTCTTTAGGGTTTTTACCTTTTATTTAAACATTAGTCCCATTATATTTCATTAAGACCATGTTAACTATAGATAACACAATCAAAATAAATATTGAGGCATATTTTTCCTCTCAACCATGACAAATATAAACAGTTGCATATTCCATAAATCAGGACAGACAAAAACATACTGATTATTCAACATCCTCAAACAGTAACTTGATGCTAAATCTCAATAATTGCCAAACATCAGAGATGCTAAGTGTAAAATGTCAATATTACAGGTAGAATTTGTAATTAAGAAGAATAAGGGGGAAAATTATAAGAAAAATGGTTCAAGAAGCAGTTGGACTCATGTGAATTCAGACCCTTTCTTTATTCCTTCCTAGACAAAGTTTTGACCTTGACATTATTTTTGACCTGAAGTACATGAAATCACATTTAACTAAAAGTCACTTTTTTAAAAACAAAAAAAAATCTAAGTGCTAAAATCCCTTCCAAGCACTGTAAGTACATTTTCCCATTTAATTCTCACAATACCTCCTTGAGGTAAGTACTACATTATCACTATTTTATAGATTGGAAAACAAGCTCAAAGAGTTGAAGCTGTTGACTTTCTGGCATAAAGATACTCAAAACTTTTTGCAACCAACTCCATGCTTTAAGAGATATTTTTTACTAATACTTTGCTCAGGTTCTAGCTTAGAAAACACTTCCATGTCAATCAGTTAACTCTCAGGCAATGGGAAAATCCCTAAGACTTACTTTCTTTCTTTTTTTTAATGCAGAATATATTGTTTTTATAATTTTTGTTTAATTAGTCACCATACAGTACATCCCCAGTTTTTGATGCAATATTCCATGATTCATTATTTGCGTATAACACCCAGTGCACCATCCCATATGTTCCCTAAGACTTTCTAATGGAATGACGTGTATGCAGCCAGAATGGGGGGGGGGGGAAGGATTCAATAAGAAAGGACATTTCAGGGACTTGTGAGCAGTTATTTTCAACTTCTACAATTCCTTATTTTGTTTATGCTTATTTTCATTTGTTTCCACTTAATTGAATACAGCTGTGTAGGTATAGCAGGACAGGGAATGGTAAATAAGTCAACGTGCTTTTTTCTGCTGCCTCTTAAAATAGCATTTCCTAGTGTCAGCTAGAACTATACAAGTCCAGGACAATAAAATGATGGATTCCTTGGATCCCAGTCTTAATGCAATTATTATACCTGATTTACACATTTATGTATAGGATTTGCAATACTGACAGGGATACAAGTTATAAAATAGCTTAATGGAATTTGCTGTCTTGAAATTGTACCTTCACATTTTGATTCACACGCTTCCATATTGTGATCATTTGGTTAAGGAANCTTATTTTCATTTGTTTCCACTTAATTGAATACAGCTGTGTAGGTATAGCAGGACAGGGAATGGTAAATAAGTCAACGTGCTTTTTTCTGCTGCCTCTTAAAATAGCATTTCCTAGTGTCAGCTAGAACTATACAAGTCCAGGACAATAAAATGATGGATTCCTTGGATCCCAGTCTTAATGCAATTATTATACCTGATTTACACATTTATGTATAGGATTTACAATACTGACAGGGATACAAGTTATAAAATAGCTTAATGGAATTTGCTGTCTTGAAATTGTACCTTCACATTTTGATTCACACGCTTCCATATTGTGATCATTTGGTTAAGGAATAAAAGGAACATTTTATAGCATTATCATTGTTAAACAGGATCCACTTAAAATAATTTTATAATATATAATCCTTTTATTTAACACTTAAGAAGCCCTGAGATCTAAAGTTATGCACCCAAATTCCTTCACTAGTGGTCCCTCTTGGCAAAGAAAGTATATCTGGTTCTCATTTTAGACTTTTACAACTGTTTTGATTAGAAGCAACTAGCATGAATCTGTAATAACAAAGGTCAGTTGCTGCTACAATGTAAGCAAGCATGAAATGATAGACAAGGGCTGTTAGTAGAAAAGTTTATAGGAGGGATCTGTAACCTTGGCTCTTACATCTAGAAATTTATAGAAGGCATATCAACCTGTCTGCATCCCCCTAAAAGGTTTATGATGGGAAGGTAAAGTAAGTGATTAATTAAAAGTAAATTGAGGCAATCCCTTCTCATTGTTTAAGACAATTTTGAAGACAATGCATTAAAAATATTTTCATAAAATACAGAAGATAAGGAGCCTTCCTTTTTGATTGTTTTCTCTTATCTTAGAAAGTTGCTAAAAGCCCACAATGTCAAATAATAGCTGAGACAGAGAGAACAAGCTAGAATAACCAAACATGTGAGACAGAACAGGAGTCTTTAAGGTATAAAAGAGGTAGTAGAGTCAGATCAATGTGCAATGTTGATTAGTTGCAGGAATTTTGATGTGGAGACTTACAGACAGAGAGGAACAGGTTGGTTAGAGCCAGAAAGCTTCTAGTGCAGCTGATTAGCGTTGTCTTGATGACAAGTTCCTTTCATATGAATGATATGTAGCAGGTAACATCCCAAAAAACACCCTTGAGATTATATACTTGTTTTACGTTTACTTATGCCATACATACTTATATAAATAACAAACTTAGTCTTGGATACATAAGATGATTAGGATCTCGTATGTTGTTCTGTTGTATAGGAGAAATACTTATCTTAGTTTGCCTTTGGATTAATTCTCCCTAATTCCAAAATTAACTTCCCAAAATACAACAAAACAAAACAAAAAACAAAAACCCAAATCTGATTGTTTACTCACTTGTACAGAAAGAACAAGCTCCTTAACCACATTCATCTTTAGCCTTTGCCTCACGCTGCCTTAACCTCTACTGCCCTCTGCTACCACACCCCGAGATTTATCACACTCACTAAATGAAATACCAAGGTGGAAACTCAAAAAGGTGTTTAGCACAAGCTGTTGCTTCTACCCAGACTGATCCTTCCTCTCTTCCTTGACTGAGGAATTCTTATTCATCCCTTAACAGATGGGTCTAATGTCATTTCTAGGAAAAGTCTTCCTTTACTACACTTTACAATGCTATTATCCTATCTCATTGGCTCCAGGTACCTAGTGGGTGTATTATAGCACCCATGACTATAGACCATGATTATTTAATTACGCATTTTTCCACATTTAGACTCTTAGATTTAGATAAGGCTATGTCATATTCATTTTTATTTAACTGCCCGCTAGTGCCTAAAAAATTGCTAGCTCATATTAGAAACAAAACACACACACACACACACATTTGCAAACACAGAGTGCATTTGGTGATCTAACTTTTAGATGTAAATATATTTGCAATAATTTTTTCAAAATTGATAGTCTACTATAAAAACAGGTTAAAAGACATGGTTAAAGAAAGTAAACTGTTGAAAAAATATTGAATAAAAAAAAACTCTGTAAAATGAATGTAAGACACTGTCACTGGTTACAGAAAATATTAATAAAAACTTTTTAAAAAGTTAGTTATCTTTTAAGATGAGAACCATACCTGTTCAGTTTCTATATGTACCTGAAGTTCAAGCATATTTTTTTTCTTTTAGTCAATAAACCTAGAAGAAACTCAGGACTATCTCAGTTCAATCACGAAATACTTAATAATTAACTNCTATAGATAACACAATCAAAATAAATATTGAGGCATATTTTTCCTCTCAACCATGACAAATATAAACAGTTGCATATTCCATAAACCAGGACAGACAAAAACATACTGATTATTCAACATCCTCAAGCAGTAACTTGATGCTAAATCTCAATAATTGCCAAACATCAGAGATGCTAAGTGTAAAATGTCAATATTACAGGTAGAATTTGTAATTAAGAAGAATAAGGGGGAAAATTATAAGAAAAATGGTGCAAGAAGCAGTTGGACTCATGTGAATTCAGACCCTTTCTTTATTCCTTCCTAGACAAAGTTTTGACCTTGACATTATTTTTGACCTGAAGTACATGAAATCACATTTAACTAAAAGTCACTTTTTTAAAAACAAAAAAAAATCTAAGTGCTAAAATCCCTTCCAAGCACTGTAAGTACATTTTCCCATTTAATTCTCACAATACCTCCTTGAGGTAAGTACTACATTATCACTATTTTATAGATTGGAAAACAAGCTCAAAGAGTTGAAGCTGTTGACTTTCTGGCATAAAGATACTCAAAACTTTTTGCAACCAACTCCATGCTTTAAGAGATATTTTTTACTAATACTTTGCTCAGGTTCTAGCTTAGAAAACACTTCCATGTCAATCAGTTAACTCTCAGGCAATGGGAAAATCCCTAAGACTTACTTTCTTTCTTTTTTTTAATGCAGAATATATTGTTTTTATAATTTTTGTTTAATTAGTCACCATACAGTACATCCCCAGTTTTTGATGCAATATTCCATGATTCATTATTTGCGTATAACACCCAGTGCACCATCCCATATGTTCCCTAAGACTTTCTAATGGAATGACGTGTATGCAGCCAGAATGGGGGGGGGAGGATTCAATAAGAAAGGACATTTCAGGGACTTGTGAGCAGTTATTTTCAACTTCTACAATTCCTTATTTTGTTTATGCTTATTTTCATTTGTTTCCACTTAATTGAATACAGCTGTGTAGGTATAGCAGGACAGGGAATGGTAAATAAGTCAACGTGCTTTTTTCTGCTGCCTCTTAAAATAGCATTTCCTAGTGTCAGCTAGAACTATACAAGTCCAGGACAATAAAATGATGGATTCCTTGGATCCCAGTCTTAATGCAATTATTATACCTGATTTACACATTTATGTATAGGATTTACAATACTGACAGGGATACAAGTTATAAAATAGCTTAATGGAATTTGCTGTCTTGAAATTGTACCTTCACATTTTGATTCACACGCTTCCATATTGTGATCATTTGGTTAAGGAATAAAAGGAACATTTTATAGCATTATCATTGTTAAACAGGATCCACTTAAAATAATTTTATAATATATAATCCTTTTATTTAACACTTAAGAAGCCCTGAGATCTAAAGTTATGCACCCAAATTCCTTCACTAGTGGTCCCTCTTGGCAAAGAAAGTATATCTGGTTCTCATTTTAGACTTTTACAACTGTTTTGATTAGAAGCAACTAGCATGAATCTGTAATAACAAAGGTCAGTTGCTGCTACAATGTAAGCAAGCATGAAATGATAGACAAGGGCTGTTAGTAGAAAAGANCCAGGACAGACAAAAACATACTGATTATTCAACATCCTCAAGCAGTAACTTGATGCTAAATCTCAATAATTGCCAAACATCAGAGATGCTAAGTGTAAAATGTCAATATTACAGGTAGAATTTGTAATTAAGAAGAATAAGGGGGAAAATTATAAGAAAAATGGTTCAAGAAGCAGTTGGACTCATGTGAATTCAGACCCTTTCTTTATTCCTTCCTAGACAAAGTTTTGACCTTGACATTATTTTTGACCTGAAGTACATGAAATCACATTTAACTAAAAGTCACTTTTTTAAAAACAAAAAAAAATCTAAGTGCTAAAATCCCTTCCAAGCACTTNATTATAGGAGGGCTCTGTAACCTTGGCTCTTACATCTAGAAATTTATAGAGGGCATATCAACCTGTCTGCATCCCCCTAAAAGATTTGATGGGAAGGTAAAGTAAGTGATTAATTAAAAGTAAATTGAGGCAATCCCTTCTCATTGTTTAAGACAATTTTGAAGACAATGCATTAAAAATATTTTCATAAAATACAGAAGATAAGGAGCCTTCCTTTTTGATTGTTTTCTCTTATCTTAGAAAGTTGCTAAAAGCCCACAATGTCAAATAATAGCTGAGACAGAGAGAACAAGCTAGAATAAGCAAACATGTGAGACAGAACAGGAGTCTTTAAGGTATAAAAGAGGTAGTAGAGTCAGATCAATGTGCAATGTTGATTAGTTGCAGGAATTTTGATGTGGAGACTTACAGACAGAGAGGAACAGGTTGGTTAGAGCCAGAAAGCTTCTAGTGCAGCTGATTAGCGTTGTCTTGATGACAAGTTCCTTTCATATGAATGATATGTAGCAGGTAACATCCCAAAAAACACCCTTGAGATTATATACTTGTTTTACGTTTACTTATGCCATACATACTTATATAAATAACAAACTTAGTCTTGGATACATAAGATGATTAGGATCTCGTATGTTGTTCTGTTGTATAGGAGAAATACTTATCTTAGTTTGCCTTTCGATTAATTCTCCCTAATTCCAAAATTAACTTCCCAAAATACAACAAAACAAAACAAAAAACAAAAACCCAAATCTGATTGTTTACTCACTTGTACAGAAAGAACAAGCTCCTTAACCACATTCATCTTTAGCCTTTGCCTCACGCTGCCTTAACCTCTACTGCCCTCTGCTACCACACCCCGAGATTTATCACACTCACTAAATGAAATACCAAGGTGGAAACTCAAAAAGGTGTTTAGCACAAGCTGTTGCTTCTACCCAGACTGATACTTCCTCTCTTCCTTGACTGAGGAATTCTTATTCATCCCTTAGCAGATGGGTCTAATGTCATTTCTAGGAAAAGTCTTCCTTTACTACACTTTACAATGCTATTATCCTATCTCATTGGCTCCAGGTACCTAGTGGGTGTATTATAGCACCCATGACTATAGACCATGATTATTTAATTACGCATTTTTCCACATTTAGACTCTTAGATTTAGATAAGGCTATGTCATATTCATTTTTATTTAACTGCCCGCTAGTGCCTAAAAAATTGCTAGCTCATATTAGAAACAAAACACACACACACACACACATTTGCAAACACAGAGTGCATTTGGTGATCTAACTTTTAGATGTAAATATATTTGCAATAATTTTTTCAAAATTGATAGTCTACTATAAAAACAGGTTAAAAGACATGGTTAAAGAAAGTAAACTGTTGAAAAAATATTGAATAAAAAAAAACTCTGTAAAATGAATGTAAGACACTGTCACTGGTTACAGAAAATATTAATAAAAACTTTTTAAAAAGTTAGTTATCTTTTAAGATGAGAACCATACCTGTTCAGTTTCTATATGTACCTGAAGTTCAAGCATATTTTTTTTCTTTTAGTCAATAAACCTAGAAGAAACTCAGGACTATCTCAGTTCAATCACGAAATACTTAATAATTAACTAAAGTATAAACAGGATCTTAACCAATGAAGTTGTTAATAATTACTAGGTATATATATCACCTGAAGGTCAATGTATAATAGAAATAAACTATGCTCAATTGTGGTAAAAATTAATCTCTAAGACGGAATCGGATGGGAATTTTTTTAGCACTGAAGTGTGTTTGATGTTTGGAAATCACTTGATATGTTAGTCTTGACTTTATACTTGATAAAATATCTCCTTTAAGCCTTTAGACACTTGTTTTAGTCAAGATACTGGTGCAGTTTTCTTTTCATCTCCTTTTCTGATAGAAAGTTTTTTTAAAATACAAAAACTATGTAATTCTTTGCTTTTAAAAGCTTCTATAAAATGACCCAGAAAAAAATCCTACAATTCAAGTATAACTCAAAATATGTTGACATGGAAAGTTGATATCCTGATTAATTTTTGGTTTGCAATGTGGAAATTAATTACCTTTACTCTGATAATTAAAGTTATATTACTCTATAGGAAATCGCAGAGAAAAATATTTTTCAGTTCTAAAAATAAAATTGTTTCACTTTACTATTCACAGTAAGTACAATGTCTTAAATAAAACATTGAATTTCTTTTTTATTGAAATAAAATTGGCATACACTGTTATATTAGTTTTAGGTGTAGAACATATTGATTTGACAATTCTATATGTTACTCAACACTTACCACAATAAGTGTAGTCACCATCTGTCACCATATGTTACTATAACATTATATTGACTCTATTCTCTATGCTGTACTTTTTATCTCCATGACTTTTTTTTATTTTATAATTGGAAGTTTGTACCTCTTAATCCCCTTTATCTATTTTGCCCATAACCCCATCCATCTCCCCTCTGGCAACCACGAGTTTGTTCTCTGTATTTAAGAGCCTAATTTCTTATCTGTAGTGATTTTACTTAATAATTTGGAAATATTCTGTGAGCATCTATTAAGTAATTAATATTAATTCAGTATTATGCTGTATCTTAACAATTAAATATGATCAAGAATCAGTAGAATTTTCTCATAGAGGAAAATTTCTTAAAGTTTTATCTTCTCGTTTTCTTTCAAACTATTGCACAACACTTTCCATACCTTTAGGGAATCTGTAACATCATATGCTGCATTTCAAACCACTGAGGAAGATCAATTTGTTATTCTAGACTTTAGTTCTCCTAATTAATCAATTTTCTCACTCTTTTTCCTCCATGGTTCATCCACTCATGCCTCTGGTGAACACCCATTTACTGAGTGTCCACTAAGCCTGAATCATGGTTGCAAACGCTTTGTGAGATGTAATAATTCATGCAAAACAAAACAAAACAAAACCTACTTTCACAAAGACACACAGACATTACTTTAATACAATCTAGAAAAATACAAGATTTATTTTTAAAAAATTATCAAACCATGTTGTGTTCTTTGTTGCTTGGTAAGAAAAGATTTTATCTCTGAAGACTTGAGTAGAGATTTGAATGATGGGTAGAATTCTGATATGTTACCATAGAGGAAGATCTTTTGCAGTATAAGATACAATATAGGAAATGTCATGAAAGATAGGCACATGGAACAGAGATGAAACACCAAGTATTTCATTTCACTGATTTAAAAACTTACAGATATAAGTAGTGGTAGATAAAATTTCAAAAGGTTCGGGCCAGATACTGATCAATCCATTATGTCACACAATGATGTTTTGTCTTTAATTTTTTTCTCAACTGTGGGAAATCTTTGCAGCTTTTGATCAGGGATAGTTTATGCTACTGGAAGATTAGTCTCAAACTCAGAGAAGTATCAAAAGTCAATTGGAGAACATAGATATGCAGGTAGTAAATGGAGTTAGATGACTACTACAACATATGATGTCAGATTTGAATAAGACTTAAATTATGGAGAAAACAAAAGGAAAGAACATATAAAAGATATTTTATAAATAGAATCTCCCATTGAAATCGTTAGTATGTAAATGATTAATCTACTAAAATTCTGTGAAATTAACTTTAATCTAAAGATTGATGACAGTAATTATATTAGTGTAGATTGATATTTCTTGAATGCATGTAAGATAGGTTGCTGAAACAGTTTTAATTTGTAAATATGTAAAATTTGTGTGTAAATCACATATAACATGTTTTTCCTCACTATCCTGCTGGTACACAAAACTTATCTACATGTTAAAGAAAAAGCATCAGATTTTGCATTAGTTAGAATAGTTTTTGCCTCAAGCAAATAACTCTAGGTTAAGCCTGAAACAAACAAACAAACAAACAAAATAATGCATAACATACTTGGCTTCATTTCTAAAATTACTTCTTAAAAATTTAGTCATTAATAATTGTAGCAATAAGATATATGTATTCCTATTCTATTTCCTGTTTCTTTTCTGAAAGTGTGTGAAAAACCTTACAATAATATCAGTAGTTCCTTTCATATGAATGATATGTAGCAGGTAACATTTTCTGTTGTCTGTCAGTTGTCAGTTTACAGCACATAACCAAACTGGCAAAAGTGTGTGGCTGATTTTTTCAAAAAAAATAATACAGATTAATGTTGTTACTGTCGCATCACTTGGTGATAGCTTGTTCCTGGGAAGGGTGTGGATCAGTTTACATAAGTGGTTCAGGGTCCTTTGGAAGGAAAGGATGGAGATCCTCCAGATCCAAGGTAAAAGTACTCTGCTGAAATGAACTAAGGAATTTCTATCCAAAGTCCAAGGCAGGGCCAAGTCCTGAAGCCCCAGCATAAAATACCCTGAGAGAACAAGGTAAACTTGGTGGTGGAAGAGCTGAAGCAAAATGCCTAAGGTCCTGGGGTTTTAGAGGGCGGGAAATGCCTCGTTACTCCGTTCTCTTTTGTATATATATAGTTGTATCTTTTACATTAAGTGCTATTAGACTGTGTATAATTAGCAGCTTTTCTTTTATCACTTACTGTGGACAAGTATCAGAACACAAGGAACTGCCTCTTTAAGTATATCATTTAAATTTTAAGTATTTAATTTCACCATACTATCTCATCTCAGGCTGCCAAAACAAAATACCATTATCTTGGAGGTTTGAAAAACAGAAATGTATTTCTCATAGTTTTAGAGGCAGAGAGTCTGAGGTTAGTGTGCCATCACAGTTGGGTTCTGGAGACGGCCGTCTGCCTGGCTTACTGACGGCTGCCTTCTTGCTGTGTCCCCCCATGGCTTAGGGATAGTTGTTCTCTCCTTTCTTCTTTAGAGTCACCAGTCCCTTCATAAGCACTTCACCCTCATGGCATCATCTCACTCTAATCACCTCCCAAAGTCTTCATCTCCAAATACCATCCTATTGGGGGTTATGAATGCAATGGATGGATTTTAGGGGAACACAGTTCAGTCCATAGCACACGGGTTGATCTATGATTGTATTCTCTTACTCTTTCGATCTCTCATGTATCTGTGATAATGTCTTCCTCATGCCTGATCTAGGTTATTTTTATTATCCCAATTTTTAAAATCAGGTGTACAAATATCAAAGTATTTGAGTGATCTGTTCTAAGGTGAAGCATTGGAGCATATCTATACTACCTACATTGGTTTGTTTTCTCTTTCATTAATTTCAACTCCCTAGTGGAATCTGTTTGTTTTGCTTTTAAATTTGAAAATATATTGAATTTTACTTTTTATCTCCAAAAGTTATGTTTTTTCCATTTAAATAATGCACAGTTTTATACTAATCAATTAAGCTGAGTTAATTAATTTGATTGTTCAATTCTTCAGACATTGTTATATTTTTTACTATATCCTTCTAAGGCTGAGACGCATATTTAAATTTCACATTATAATTGTATTTTTATCACTTCTATCATTTCTGATAGATTTTACATTATGAATTTAGCTATGCCTTTTGGTGCAGAAGGGTTTTTCTTGTGGGAACTTTGACATCAATTCTGTATAAGTTGTATATAAATTTAGCCATATCATATGTCTCTGTGTATCCTTGTGTGACATCAATGTTAATGCAAGTCCTATATTTTTGCTCACCTTTGCCTGCTCTTTAATTTTTTTTGCTAACCAATTTGTTTTCCATTTTCATCACTTTATATATGTGCTTATTGGAAATACCATGTGACTGACTTTTGTTAGCCTATTCTGAAAATCTCTTTTTTATTTCAAAAAATGAGTTTTTTCATGGTTAGTATTAATGCTAACATACTGACCTTCTTTCTCCTTCTTCTTCCTCTCCTCCTGCTCCCCTTCATCCCCCTCTTAGCCTCCTCCTTCTTCTTCTTAATATGTTCCCTTTTACCCTTCCTGTATTTCCATAGATTTAAAAGGTGTTATTTATTTCATTCTCTACTCTTGTGAATTGGAGGTTTCAGTTTATTATTAAATGCTCTTTTAATCAGAAGTATTTGAGTCCCATATTTTAGACCAAATATTCTTGAGCAAGACAATTTTTCTAAATAAAATACTCTATTACCCCTCTAATTCCTCTCCAACTCCAAACAAAATAAAATATTTAGAAGCTCAGGAATTGCACAAAGATACGTCCAAGCGTGAATTGTTTTTGTTTTCTCATTAGTCCTACCTGGAACTCAAAGATGTTTCAATCTATATGTTAAGATTTTTCTTCAGGGGCGCCTGGGTGGCACAGCGGTTAAGCGTCTGCCTTTGGCTCAGGGCGTGATCCCGGCGTTCTGGGATCGAGCCCCACATCAGGCTCNAGATTTTTCTTCAGTTCTGGAAATTTTTCTTCTAGCATATGCAAAATTATAACATCTATATGTCCTATTTTATTTCCAGGAACTGCTATTATTCACATATTTATCCTCCTGGATTTTTTTTCCTAGTTTATTTTGTTTCAGGTCCCCATCTATTTATATCTTTGTTCTATGCCTTAAGCTATTTCTTCTTCATTATTTCTGAAGGCCACTCATTTGGATCTCAATATCATTCTGTCCAAATATATTTCCATAATGGTTTAATAGAAAGTAATATACTTTAAATAAATACATAAATACATATTTTTAAAATATGTATTTTAAAACTTTTAAAAAATCACCATTAGGGGTGCCTGGGTGGCTCAGTCGTTAAGCGTCTCCCTTCGGCTCAGGGCGTGATCCTGGAGTCCTGGGTTCAAGCTCCACATCAGTCTCCTCCTCTGGGAGCCTGCTTCTTCCTCTCCCCCTCCCCCTGCTTGTGTTCCCTCTCTTGCTGGCTATCTCTCTCTCCGTCAAATAAATAAATAAAAATCTTAAAAAAAAAGAAATCACCATTAATTTTCTTTTGTGGTTGCAAATACATTCCCTTAGAGTTTCCTTTCTTTTAAACAATTTGGCAGTTCTTCTGCAATTCTATTTAGATGAGTAGGTTTATAGATTATTCTACTTTTCCTCTCTGGCAGCTGGGCCAGAGTTGATGTCTTTTTGTCCTTATGGCAGCAATTCTTAATGCTGGCTACACATTCAAATTACCTTGGCAGCTTTTAAATTATGGATGCTGGGCCCCAACTCAAGCAAATTTTATCACAATCCTTCTAGGTAGAGCTCATGCAAATATATATATGTATATATGTATTTGTATATATATTATATATATTTATATATATAAAATACATATGTGTGTATATTTCAATATATAATTATAATTATCATATATTTATATATCTTTTAAATATATTTATATATCACATATATGTATTTCTTAAGTTTTCCTTGATTAATCTAAGAACTAGTGTTTATAAGCTCATGTGTCTCAAGTTTGGTTGACTGGAGTACCCTAACTAATGGAATTCTCACAGATGGTGAGAAAGGCATCATGGATTAAGACCTCATGGGGTCTGTCATGAAAAAGCAGTGAAACCATCAGTTATCTGTTATGGTTTCTGGACAAGCAGAGGTTCCCTGTTCTGCAGATTCTCTGTATTGTCCCAACATCAGAAGACTGAAGCCATCTGTTCTACACATTTTTGGCTTCTTGGGAAGCCAAAGTCAAGGAAATCCAAAAAATCATTTGAAATAGATGTCAGCCTTCTCTTTAGGGATCAATGTCTATGACGCCAACTTTTTTGCTGGATTTGCTTTTTGATGATTCTCACCAGTGGACTCTAGTGGGTCTCCCAGGAACTTATCCAGCACACATCGTGGAAGCCCAACAATCTTACAGCCTTACTTCTACCCAGTAGCCTGACAATCTCATCACCTATTTACCTCCCAGAAGCAAAAACTTGGAGTAGGAAGTAACGAGGAAGAGAATTTTGTTCAAGTAACCATGGTCCCAAAACGCTTCCCTTTAATCCCCTTTAACTTCCAAATGAGGCTTGAATTGGATACAAATATATCTACACTAGCATTGGTGAAATATTTCACCTTATATTTTTTATAGCTTCACATTATACCTAGAATCCCTGAAAATTGTTTTTCTCTACCAGGAGTATCACTTTGACAGTAGACCTCAACATTTAAAGCATAGCTACAAATACAAAAATAATAACTCAGCTCTGAAATGTTTGCCATATGTATTATGAGATTTAAAAGATAATGTAAATTATTGCTTAGAACAATCCAAAGAGAAGAGCTCATATCCCTAATTTAAAGATTAACAAAGTGAGAATCAAAGAGGTTAAGGGATTTTCACAAAATCACACGGCTAATAAATGATTAGGCTTAATATAAACAATCTTCAAAATTTATGATCTTTCCACTCCACCTGCTTCATTTTCACTTAGCATGAAAACAAAGTCATTTCCCCAATTTTAATTTAGCAGTTATTAAAATATAATCAATAAGGTATAATCAATAGGCTGTACATAAAAGTGAGACAAGACAATCCTAATGAATGAATTGCATGAAATGCTTTAGGAAGTTAACTACTTTCACAGTGCTGTTCTTTTAAATTACTCTTAAAATCAATACAAATATAGAAAAGTATTACAATTATGTTAAAGCAATATTTCTATTAATTGGTATCCATCATATTTTAAATATATGATAGTAGAATATAATTAAAATAGGAAATGCATATAATGGTACTTCATAAATAATCTGGATAGTATATACTTATAAAATATTTAGTATACATATTGTATCTCAGAATGAGGATTCAAATAAAGTTTAGCAGAGTCATGGGTAGAGGAGGGACAGAATCTTACTGAAAGAATGAGAAATCTCACAGAAAGCTTCCTATTTGCATTAGATCTGAAAGGAACAGAATTTCGTCAGAAGAGCTGAGGTACAGAATTTTAAAGTTCTGGGAACATATGGGTAATGATAATACATCAAATGATAAGGGATTTGGAAATGCAATGAAATTAAGCCTAGGCAGGTGGAATGAGGCCAGGTTATAGAGAGTCATTGCGCAATAACAGAGCCTATAAAACAAGTGTATTAGCAAGAAAGTGCCTGACTGTGTTTGTGTTAGCATGATTTTTCAGGGGGCATTGTGAAGAATACAAGACTGAAAGTATGAGAGGCTGTTGGTGCACACTGGCAGTATAATATTAGGCGCTCTGGAGAGTACAGGTATAAAACACAATAAGACCCAATCCATTTTGGAAAGCAAGATATTAACATTCAGAAAATAGACAACAGTGGAAATTTTCATAGGACACCAAATTTGTGGATTCATTCATTTGCCAAAATGTTTCGAACTTTATATGTGTTAGGTTATGTGTTAGGTTAAGCCTGTATATTAAATCTGGGTATGTCCCTGTCCCTTGTCAAATTATGAACAAATGAGGAAAAAAGTGTATTGGCATTTTATGTAATTTGGATTACAAATATTTGTTTTTATGCCCATTGCTAACATCCTGTGTGTAATTGTGTATCTTTGGGAACAGTTACTACAACCCTGGGAGAAACTGGTTGTCCTGAAAATTACATTGAGTCTCATTTATTTTTTCATCATCCCATCATTTGTTAAAAGAGAACAGCTAAAGGGTATCATCCAGGAACATTTATTTTCAAGTATTTCTATGTTATTAAGGAAAGTGAGCTCGAAACCTCAAGATGCTGATACTGTCATACACAATAAAGTGTATTGTGTGTGTTTCAGTAGACCCTAGCTGTGATGCAGGAGAGAGCAATCTCTGAGCGGGACAATTGCTCAGATATTAATCACACCAACTGAATTTATGATGTCTTTGCCAGTGGTCAGGTAGG
The DNA here is from genome assembly GCF_002007445.2 of Ailuropoda melanoleuca. NCBI lineage: Eukaryota > Metazoa > Chordata > Mammalia > Carnivora > Ursidae > Ailuropoda > Ailuropoda melanoleuca. The sequence goes on along the minus strand of NC_048224.1, from coordinate 104,792,027 downwards.
ATATCTTAAATTCTCAATTTCTGTTGTGAAAAATTTCAACAAATATTCTTATTTGCTGAATTGATGGATCTTTATTTGTCTGCCATATTGAATAATAAAATCTAGATCTGGTTCTTCCAGTACTTCCTCCATGATGTGTGTCCCATCTCTCTGGTTTTATACCAATGGCCATATTTACACATTGACATCTTCCTCACATTTATCTAGACAGTGGAAAAGATTATTTAATGGCATTTTCACTTGTCTCTGCACATAGTCACTACAATGATCTAAAAACTGGGGTTAGAGTAATTCTAATGATGCTACTCTCTTGCACAAAGACCTTCCTCAGAGTCTCACATAAAATCAGTACTTTTTAAACTGCCTTCTATAGCCTGCTTGCCCCCTGCCCCACATTTTTTTTCAACTTTATCTGCAAACTTTTTCTTTTAACAACAGTATTAGTTTGGGTTCACTAAGCAGTAGATGTCAATAATGCATGGGATTAGCTGTTCAAAAGGTTTACTGGAGAAAACAGCCTTGAAAGATCCAGAGGGTGAAACAGACTTCAGACCATCATGCTTGACCTAACATCTGTGAAGGAAAAAGGGAAGGAAGGAGTATTGGGATTGGGTAGAAACAGCCTCAGACTGCAACCCAGTTCCAAAAACAGTTTGGCCAGCCCCAGAGGGAATCCTATAGGCAAATCTTCAATACAGAGAGCCCCATGTGTTGTGGGAATGGGCCAGGGTTAGCGCCTTCACCTTGCGCAATCACTGTCTGAGAGTGGTTGGTAAGAAGTGTGGCCTCAGTGGATGCAGACAGGCGATCCTCAGTTATAGGTGGGTACATTTTTATGGTTGGCATAACAACTGATTAAATTTGCCATTCAGAGCCTGCTTTCTACTTCTGTGTTATGCTCAAGTGATTCCCTTCTCTTACAATGTCTTGCATCTGTGTTTGTGAAAATTATAGCCAAACTTTAAACCACAGTTCACTTGCCTCATCTTCTGTGATATCTTCTCTAATCACCCAATTACAACCTACAGACTCTATAACACTTTTCTGTATTACCTCAATTGTAATTTTTGCCTTAAAAGCCAACAATGCATAGCTACAAGGAAAGCTGGCATTTAGAAGGATAACTCTTCAAAATCTATTGTGATTGCTTATTTTCCTTTAAATGTATACAACATTTCTACTTTAAACAATGACTAAGTATTACGTGAAATCATCCCAATGATTTTCATAACAGGAAACATATATTCATTTAGTAAAATATTTAGAGGGGGCATTTGTGTGTGTGTGTGTGTGTGTGTGTGTGTGTGTGTGAGAAAGGTTTTCAATCAGTATTTTAAATTGCCTACAAGGAAGCAAACATAAACAGAGCCCTCAGAAATAGAGACAATGTAGAATAGTGGAGTGTATTTAAATCTTGAACTGGTTTCTTCACAAATCTCTCCTATATCCTTCCGGTGATATGATAGACTGAAATTTGATGAGAAGACTTAGGGTCTTGATACATTGCTACCATAACCTTCATCATACTGAGTTCTTACATAAGGCTAAATATGTGCCATATGCTTTTCTCAGTGCTTTGTGTGTATTATGCCATTCAGTCCTTGAAGCAACCCTGTGGGTTAGGTACCATCACTAGCTCCATTGTACAAGTCAGGAAACTGAGGCACAAGAGGCTAAGTAACATTTCTAAATCACATGGCTAAGATGTATTTTCTTTCTTTTTCTTTCTTCTTTCTTTCTTTCTTTCTTTCTTTCTTTCTTTCTTTCTTTCTTTCTTTTTTTAACAGACAGAATGCATTAATGGAATGGATGAAGAAGGGATATTAGGAAAGGGATCCAATCAATACATCTTTGTTCGAAAATATTTCCTGAGTCTTTCATTTTTTTCTTCTATTAGCTGCTACCACATCAGTATAAGACACTCCCGTCTGTCACATACACTATTGGCATGGACTCATCCATGCTCATTTCTCCACACCATATCTCAAGGGGAGTTTTTTGAAAAATAAATGCAGTTGCATCATTTCAGCAGTTTCACATTGCTCTTAGGATTAAAAAAGAAAAGAAGAATTCTTGTTGGCACATCAGGCCCCCCATCGTGTGGTAACTCTTCGGGCTTACTGTTTGCCACCCTGCCTGCCCCTGAACTCTCCAGTTTTCTTGCTACACGGCCCTCTTGCAGCTCCTCAGATATGCTCTGCTTCTTCCTACCACCAACGTCTTCATTCCAATGTTCCTTCTGCCTAGAATTCCTTAACCCCCGAATGAATCCTAATATTTCCCCAGGTTTTAGCTCACTCGTCACTTTTTCACTTTGGAGAAGCAGCCTTCTCCTCTCATGCTATGGACAGGTACTAAAGTAGCACCTGTTTGTAGGCTGCATTGACTCACACCTCCGCCCTCCCCACCCCACTGTGCACTCTGTGAGGACATGAACTGGTAGAAGTTATACCATCATTATTGGAAAAATGGGTGGATGATGAATGAATCCAAGAAATGAAAATTGTATAGTAGTAAAATTGGATGTTGGCTGACTACTAAACTTCAATGACAGCCTTGATTCTGTATTACCCCCCACCCCCCACACACACACATACCACACAACATGAATGAAAGATGTTAGCAACTTGGAAGGTAGGCAGATTACTGGTTGGAGACCTCCTGCCTAATGGTTCTAGTACTAATGTCAGTTTATACTGTGGCAGTCATCCTCAATCTTGACTGAGGATTCAGTTAAAGATTCAGTTAAATGTTCTCACCCTAGAGAACTTTGAAATGTTTCTGTGGTTAGGCATCATCTCAGTGCAGTCAGATAAATCTGAATCTCTCTGATCCAGACATTAGTATTTTTTCAAAGATTCCCAGGTGATCTCAGTGGGCAGCCAAGACTGACAATCACAACCTCAGTTAAGGAAAGAATGGGATACAATACACCAGTACGAAGTGTGTTTTCTCTACAGATCAAGCAAAAATAATAATATACCTTAAGCCTACATTATTTCGTAGGATTGCATGAAAAATATCTCTGTGCAGCATTGTCCATTTTGTTCTGCTTATGATCAACATTTAAAAATTATATATGTATTAACCTATTAGTATTTTACATCATAATTATATAGAAAGCATTTGTATATATTTTATACTATATGAATATATAATATTGGGTAAATTCTCACAAAGACTATATATATACACACTACATACATATATCATACATACAAGTACACATGTACATGCATATATATTTACTATCACTGGGAAAATTTTGTAATGTATAAAATATATGTAATTTTACTTATTTATTTCTCCATTCCCAGTTATGTATGTTATTTTTCATTTAATTATTTGCACAGAACAAAAATCCCTAAATAAACTATTATTTAGGGATTCATTGCTTCTGAAGTAAAACTATTTGATAACACTGGAATTAAATCACCCTAATCATTAGTTATAAGTATTTACTGGGTGCTACTACATCCTTGATGGTGATTTTTAAAAACAGTTTAGAAAAGAAGATTAAAAATAAATTCATGTCTATAAGACAATATACATATTGAAGCCAGTGGTAATTTAAATATATTTTGAGACGTCCATAAGATAATAATTAGTAATATTATAGCAATTTATTTGACATAATTATTAAGTCAAAAGAAACGTAAATGTATTATTATTCACTTAAAAAAATATTCTCTACATAGAAAAAAGGAAATCTCATTTTTTACAAGTGAAAGCTTTTCAAATTATGTAATTAATGGCAAAAATGCAAACAATAAAGCAATATTAAGAACTGGCTTTATGTTGTCACAATTTTTAATTAAAATATGATGTCTTTAATTTGGAAAAGCTTAGAGCTTAGAATAAATTTAGCAATATTTTAAATGGATGATATTAACAAGTGTAAAGAAGAGTAATAATTTCTTTTTCAGTAGAACAAATTAAATGTCTGGTTGTATTGATATAGAAATAGTAAAATAAATATTTTGAGGTAAATTATGTGAGTAAAATTAAATTTTGCTTTTATTTTATTTTTTAAAATACTCATTTATTTATTTTTAGAGAGAGAGTGAGCATGAATGGGGGGGAGGAGCAGAGGGAAAGGGACAAGGAGATTCCACGCCGCGCAGAGCCTGTTGCCTGGCTGGATCCTAGACCCTGAGATCATGAGCTGAGATGAAATCAAGAGTTGGTTGCTTAACTGACTGAGCCACCCAGGCACCCCTATATGGGAAAATTTTAATAAATATTTTACAGCAAAAGTCTTAAAGAGAATAATATGTGCAAGACCTATAGTTTAAAACATGTAAGTAATTATGCATTTTGAAAAAGTACGATTTAGTAACAAAGTATTAAGAAGACATTTTGAAATTATCAGAATAATCATGCAATTACTAAGCTTGATACATACATACAAAAATATTTCAATTAAATTATTATTTTTTTAGTGGAGGTTTAATATTGTTACTGAACAAAGCACAGAGAAATATTTTTATACTGTTAACCTTGCTTTACTGCATTTGTAAGATATTTTTGGTAAACATAAGGAAGACATTGAATGTATCATTCCAATTTTGAAATTATTCTGGTCCACTTACCATAACAGCTGCAAAAAATCTGCAAATCACACTGTAAGGCATCCAGAGTTCATAAATCTGTGGCATTTTATATATGTTACACTCTAGGACTGAACCATGTTCGTAAAGTCAAATAATCTCAAACAGCTAAAAAAACAAGTCACAGATCAATGGTTTTTGTAGGATATATATTTGATTAAGTAGTTATCCGATTGTATTACAACTTGTAATGTAATACTCCAGAACCTATTTTGAAAGTGAACAATAACCTCCCTCTTTCCAAATCCAATAGAAATTTGTACTTGGTCAGAAATATGCAAGCGGATGATTACCCCATCCCCCCAGAAACATTCTCCACTCTTAGTTTTCAGATACCAAAAAGTTTCTGGTTTTCCTTCCACCTATCTGGCCGTTTCTTCTCTGTCTCTTTTGTTCTCTTTTCTTGTAATTGATATTGAAGCCACTCAGAGCTAGATTCTGGTCTCTGTTACCTTCTCTCTTAATACTGTTTTCTTAACTGACCTTATCTGATTCTATGCCTTTGAATGCCATGTCATTGCTGGTATGTCCAAAATTTAGACATGTAGCACGAACACTAACTTGAACTTTTGACATGTATATTAAACAGCCTTTTTAAATGCTCCACTTAGATGTCTGATTGTCCCCTCAAACATGATATCTTCAAAATACAGTTCTCAAATTTTTCAGTCAATTCCTCTACCCGTGAATTGTCCTTTTTATTCATATACCCAGATCCTATCCATTAGCATGTTCTAACAACAAACCTCCAGAGTCAGAATAAATCTCAAATATTTCTACTTTTCTGTATTTACTCTTTAACCTACTAGTGCAAGCTACCATCTCCTCCATTTTGGATAACTGTGATTTCCTCCTAATCACCTATCTACTACCACCTAAACTGACTCCAATCCATTTGCTATAACACAACCAAAATAAATATCATGGTGATCATATCCTTCACTGACAAACACTTCAGTGATTTCCCTTTGCTCTTAGATAAAACCCAAATTCATTAGATTCATTCTAATGATTTGGCCCCTTTCTGATGGATATATCTTTAAAAACTTCACTGATGTTTGAAATTTATCTCAATATAATTAATTATTATTGAGACATGTGAATGATTGTACATACTTCTATAAAAACACCATAAGATATATCCATATCCTTTGGAAATTGCCCCCAAAATATTAAACACTTATTCATCCTTTCTGGTCCCTATCTCCTACTTTGAGCTGCCTAAAGAAAGATCAACATCCAAAGTTTATACCCTTTGATTTTGGCAATCACTGAGTCAGAACCCTGTTTGCCATATAGATATCTATTTACTGGTGTGTGCACAATAGCATCCTTAAATTAAATATATGTATGACAGCAATCTGATATTCTAATCAGTTACTTTATCCTTTATTAAATTATAATTGTACAATATGTGTGAAGGAGTTGCTTATTGTGAATAATGTACTTATTCCAATTTAGTTAAATATTCGTTGACCAATATATATGAACTCAGCGAGGGCATGGACTTTGTTTCCCTCTGTGTTCATGGCCCTGTGGGGTACTAAGAACAATTCCTGACAATCAGGAATAGACATTCAAATGAATGAGTGAATGAATGAATGAACAAGGGGTCATTTATTTTCAGGTTCGTGTTGAAAGACAATTCTCCATGGGTTTCTCACATTTTTGCACAACTTTCAAGCAAGGCACAAACTGCCCAAAAGGATGTTGATATAACGGAAAGGCTAAGATAGAGTCCCTCTTTCCAAAGTGAAAGGCAGTCATGCTTAAAAGCATGAAGATAATGTCTCCTTCTGTAGTAATAGGCGTATAGGTTTATTGCTCATTGTAAATTTATTTCCTTTCCTGTAATACAATCCACTGCATGTTCAAGTTCCAACCGACCCTTGTCAAGGCAAAAAATGCATTAGACAAATTTAACAAGCAAGGAAGACTTTATTCAAGGCTATTGCAATAGGGGAGAGAGGCCAGAATTGAGGCTGAGCTTAACCTCACCAAAACAAAGACAGGAGGGTTTTTAAGAGCTCAGGTAGGAGCCGGGATCATAGGCAATCTCTTTGCTAACTGGCCTTACCCAAAGATGAGGAAAGTTTTCTCTCTTCATGACAAGAGGTAGTTTTACAACTTGAAGCAAGGTGCCAACTGAAGTTAGGCTCTCAATATCTTTCTTGATGCTAACATTTCAAAGAAATAGTTCCCAGGTCCTTGAGAAAAAAGTTCTGGGTTGTAACACAAGTAGGATGCATTTTAAAAGATTTCCATCTAGAAAGGACAGAGAAATAATGTGTAATTACACGTTTTCTAAAATAAATGCTCTACAGAAAATGAGGTCAGGGCCGTAGAAACAAGAAGAATCCTGTCTAAATTTTGGTCAAGCTGAGGAAAATGTTAAGGTCATGTTGGTCATCCTCTGTGGGTCATCCTTTTGGAACCAGGGCTTGAAGAAATAGCAAAAAAAAAAAAAAAGAGAGAGAGAGAGAGAGATACTCTGACTATTGTTGTTGGTATGAGTAATGAACTACCTTTCCCCTCTGACCCAGAAGTCTCATGTCTAGGGGCACCTGGGTGGCTCAGTCGTTAAGCATCTGCCTTCAGCTCAGGTCATGATCCCAGGGTTGTGGTAATCGAGCCCTGCATTGGGCTCCCTGCTCCGCTGGGAAGACTGCTTCTTCCTCTCCCACTCCCCCTGCTCATGTTCCCTCTCTCACTGGCTGTCTCTCTCTCTCTGTCAAATAAATAAATAAAATCTTCAAAAAAAAGTATGTCTCATGTCTTCTACCAATATACATAAATTTATGGCAGTCTAAGTTGTCAGCTGGCAAGTAGGGTAAAATCACACTCTTCAAAGCCCTTGACAATCAGACTTTGAACTTGGGAGGAAAATTCATCAGAATTTCTCTATATGTTATGAGATAATTTCAGCCAATGTTAACATGATATTTAAATATTTAGCAATTGTTAGCATTTAAGAAAACTCATCTATAAAGAAGTGAATATACTGGAAAAGCAATATATAGTAATGTGAAAAAATATACATAAAATCTCCTTCCATTGATGACTCACTATTAATTTGTTTTAATTGCTTATGCTTAGTGATTTCAGCTTATAATATGAAATGCATCATATTTTCTAACCTTTAGATAACTTTATCTTAAAGTTACTGAAAGCCAAAACAGAAAATCCTACCTTGAATTTCAAACTGATAATATTGCATTGCTTTAATGTAACATTGCTTAAAGTGGTAAACTACTTTAAACTGCAGTGTAGAAATGTTCTTCAAAAGTAGAGGCACGATATGTATCATCTCTGATTTTTAGAATTTGAGACATAAATAAGGAAATTCATTTTCTTTTATAAAGCATCTAGATCATATTAATTTGGGGGCCTCAATTTTTCTTCACTTTAATACAATGATACTGTTAATAGTAAATAGTTTCTACCTTACTGCTATTATGTGATGGCTAGAGCCGACTCCAAATTGCATCACAGTTTTAACTGTTAATCTGATTTTTTAACTCTCACTGTGAAATCAATCCATTCAGTTTTCATTTCTCCCCTGTTTTAGGAGTAACAGTCCTGGAAGGTCCTATTTATGCTGTCGGAGGCCATGATGGCTGGAGCTACCTGAACACAGTGGAGAGGTGGGATCCCCAGAGTCAGCAATGGACATTTGTAGCCAGTATGTCCATCGCCCGAAGCACAGTTGGTGTAGCAGCATTGAATGGCAAGTGAGTAGATTTTCCTTCTTTTATTGGAAAACACATTTTTTGAGGAAGTATTCTTTTTAAAATAACTTTTAGTAAACTGACTCAATAAAAATCCCTTTAAAAATTTTAAGATTGCTATTTTTTTTCTTTAATTCAGTCTTCATGGATAATTGATGAATGAAGACTGCACATTTTTCTGGTTGTCTCTCCATATAATACAGAAACTAAAACTTCACATTAATTGCCAGTTAAAGCAGCACCAAATATATTTCATGAGAATTATTTCCACTAGAGATCTGCATATTTACATACTTCTTGTAAAATAATCTGAGGTGTTTTCAAAATGCTACTAAAATTTGGTGCCTAGTATATATTTTTTGCATGATTATGCTAGTGTGTCCACTTTCCACCATTTCCATTCCTATTATCCTAAATCAGGAACTCTTAATCTCAATACTGTTGAAATTTTGCACCATATAATCCTTTATTAGAGGCGAGGCTCTGTCCTGTGCACAGCAGGATGTTCAGTGGAATTCTGGGCTTCTATGCACCAGATGCCAGCTCTACCTCTATTCCAGTGGGACAACTGGAAAGTCTCCAGACTTTGCCTCATATCCTGTGGAGATGACAAAATACACTCCCTCTTACTCCCATGAGAACCTCTTGCCCTAAACAAAGTTAGTAACACATTGGTTCTGGACAACTGCAAATATTTCCAGTCTGGTTTCCCTACTTCTCTTTCTCCTACAGTCCATTTGCTAAAGCAGCCTGAACAATCCTTTTATAAATACAAATCGTACATTACTCCTCTTCAAGGCCTTCTTTTTGCAAACAGAACACAGTGCCTGTCTTCACCTAAAGGGACCCACTGGATCTTACTCCTGCCTACTCTATTTTTTTCTTTCCTCTTTGCTTCAGCCTCAAATGTGGCAAGCTCTAGCCCCTTAGTCCTTCTGAATTTGCTCTTTTCTTTGTCCGAGATGCTGTTCCTACCAATCCTCATGTGACTAGATCCTTCTCCTTATTGTTCACATTCCATCTCCAAATTTGTCCACATGGAGGTATTTACTATCCATTCTATTAAACAAACCACCCCACACACTATCTCAATTTCCTTACTGTTCTTGAAATTACATACATTATTGTTTCTTGTCTGTTTTCACTAACATATTATGTTCAGTAAATATCAAGATTTGTCTACATCATTCATTGTTATATCCCTCCCTAGGCATAATATACATTCAGTATATCTACTAAGGAAATGTTGAATGAATTCCCCTACCCAGCTTACTCTTAATCACCTTTGACAACCTAATTTTTTTCTAAATACATGTGTATTTATAAAGTTATTATTATAGCATGTTGTTAAATAAACTGATTCTGTTATCTAAACTGTAAATAAACATTTCCAGGGAATTATAAACTCTTGGAAATTCAAATTTAAACAGTTATGCAGTAGTCCACTTTCTGCAAGAAAAAAGAAAAAAGATCTTAAGTGTAAGTAACCAGTCTCTGGTTAACATCTAAAGTGTCTAAATATATTTAAAACATTTACATCTAATGTAATATATATATCTAAACTACTTCCCAAATTTTGATATTATAAAGAAAGCTATATTGCATACTGCTAGATGTAATATATTTGGTAAATTACTGATTGTTTCTTTAGGAAGAATTTCTACAAAGTGAATTGCAGGGGAATTGGTACTGATATTTTTGAAGCTTAAAATAAATATTTTAATTTAAACCTTTCCTTCAGTAGAATTTACCAAAAACTTCTTGACAGCATTACATGAAAAATGCCTTTTCAGTGCACCTTGATCAATACTTTGTGTTACCATTTGTTACCACAAAAAAAAAGAAAAAAATTGAAAAATATTGTTTAAATATAATTTTTTATTAGTAGCAAAATTAAAATGGAGTGTTTGCTCATTCTATTTGACCTAGTATGTTTCTATATTTCTATTTTTATGAAATATATAGCAATATTTTCTACCTGCATCAACATTGTGTCCATTTATTCTTTTAATTGTGTATGTTTTCAACACACAAATTTCGTGTTTATGTATTTATATCACCCTATTTTGTTTATGATTTCCTCAGGCTTAGGCTTTTCCAGGTTTCATTCAGGTTTATTTTAGGCATAAAATTACATTGTTAGTGTCATAGATACTTCTTGAAAATCCCCTCGGGATTTTGTCTGCAGACAAATATTTATAGATCTTTATATCTGAAGTCTTTTCACCTAAGAATATGGACATACTTTTATCTCTTAAAATCAGCCTTTATGTATTTCAGTGGTTCTTAATTCTGGCATAGGCTTCATATTTTCTTTCTGAGGTCTCTTCACATTTATTTATACTTCTGTGCATTTTTTAGTATATATTTGTTCATATATATTACTAATTACACACTTATAGTGCACTGGAGAAAATAGTTTATGTATATATGTTTATAACAGCCATTTTGCTAAATACATGTAAATACTTAATAAATCCATTAATTTTTAAATTTATAATTGATATTCTAGGAAAATAAACGTACAGCAAACTAATAATGAAACTGTATCCCTTCCTTCTTAATATTTACATTTATTTCATTTTTTATTGTATTGCCTTTACTTGTAAAATAATGACATATATAGTAATAATGACAGGGTCCTTGTCTGTGTCCTCTAATTGGAAAGACTTTAGGGCTTCAAAGTCTGTGTGTGATGTTAGTTGTTATATGAGATACATACATTGCAGGATGTTAAGGGCGAGATATTATTATCTGTAGTTTGCTTAATAGAGATTTTATTCTAATAAATCAGCATTGATTTTATGTTTTATTAAGTCCTTCTAAGAATTTATAAAAATTGTGTTTTCTCTTATTTGATCTATTCATATGGTAGTTTATATAAATATTCTAACTGTAAATGATCATTACACACCTAAAATAAAGCCAACTAATTCATGTTGCATTATCCCTTTGATGTTTTGTTACATTCCATATTCTGACCTTGATTTTGCATCTATGTCTGGTCTACCTATCTTTTGAAAAACCATTTCACAACATTTTCCGTTATGATATCTTAGCATAATATCACAACATGAATTGAAAATCTTTCTATAATTTATCTGCTGTAACTCTCTATAAATATGACAAGTATTTTTCTTGAGAAAGACAAAGAGATAATAGTAGAAATTATATGTACATTATCATATATATTCCCTTTAAAATTTTTATTTTACTGATACTATAAAATTTAGTGGAAAGCTTTTAATTCTATGACTATTAATGATTGATAATAATAATCCATTTTGTATTGTTATAACCTCCTTGTGTATTTTTTTTAAGATTTTATTTATTTATTTATTTATTTATTTAGAGAGAGTGTGAGCATGGGGAGGGGGAGAGAAAGCTTCTCTAGCAGACTCAGTGGTAGACGGAGCACGACATGAGGCTCGATCCCAGGACCCTGAGATCATGACTTGAGCTGAATTCAAGTGTTGGATACTTAACCAACTGAGTCATCCAGGAGTCCTGTATTGTTGTGATCCTCTTAGTTTGGTATTTTTATGTGTTAGCACTATTATTAATTTCATTTTGCCTTAGTTTTTGTCATTGTCATTATTTGGTTTTTATTTTTAATCAAACTTGTGCATATACAGAAGCTATGTTTGTTTCCCCGCTTGTTTTCTTATTCATTAATGTGTGCTTGACTTAGTTTTATTTATTGTCTTAGTTTATTTATGTCTTGAAATTCAGAACAAAAGATAGTATTAATAATTGTTTTTGTAGTTTATTCTTTAATATACAGAAATTGTATTTATTCATTCTCCTATAATTGGACATTTTAATACTTTCCACTTCTTGGCTATTAAAAATAGTGCTTCTGTGTGTGTCTTTATATATGTCCTTTGTGAGCTTGTATACACATTTTAGCTGGGTATAGATCTGGAACTGCAATTGCTAGGCTACGTGGTGTTCTTGAGTTCAACTTTAGTAGATGCTGCTCAAAAGATTTTTCAAGTGGTTTTCCTAATGTCATCACACATTAAAAGTGTATTGAAATTCTGGATACTCTATACCTCACTGACTTGGTAATGTCAGTCTTTTATCTTTCATGTTTTTATCCATTCTAGTGGATAGTGCTATCACCTTCCACTAAAGACTAATGAGATTAAACAACTTCTTAACATTTATTAGCCATTTGTTTGTCTTTTTTTTGAAGTATATGTTCAGGTCTTTACTCTGTTTCCATTGGGTTTTCTATAATTTTCATTTTGGTTTGTGAAGTTCTTCATATAGTCTGGAAATTATATATCTATTATTATTATTATTTTCCAGGAGGGATGTGTTATTATATAATTTATTAGACTGTAGGCTTAAAAAGGACTTTATTCTGTTTTCACACATCGGTTGCAAATTGACTTGAGTAATTTAATGTCATAGCCTTGTATCTTTAAAATTCAATAGATATTACTTACTTATCTTTCACCTTTTAAAAAAATCTTTAATGCATGTTTTCAAAACTCAAATCTTTATTCTTATAGATGTTTGACTATGCTTTTATCAGGTTAGGAGTTGGTCTAGAAGCAGAAATCACATGAATTATTTATCTGTTATTCTAAACAAAGATAATACAATGTAAAGACTTGTTAAGTAGATCTAAAGATTAATTAGTGAGCCAAAAAGTCATAAGAGAACACTACATCATAAATGTATCAACTAAAAGGACACCTACCACCCCTACTGCCAAGGAACAAAAAGAAGAGATTATAATAATTAAGATTTTGAAGTTTGGAGGAGGATGTTAGGCAGTTGAAGCCCAGACATGTGCCACTGGACCACTGTTTAGCTTGAGCTAGTGTCTGTGACATGAAAGAGGGACCCCTTAGCCTGGGACCCTGAGCCCTGGGAAGAAGGTGTCAGTCTGCTGGTGCTGATGGTTCTGAGGGGTCTCAAAAGAATGATTTTTGTTAAGTGTTAAAAACTGCCAACTGGATACAAAAAGAAAGGATGGAGTGATACCCAACAGAAACAAGAACCAAAGAAAAAGGAGCACGACCCTCCCCACCAGCCCCTAGTCTTTAAGTTTCTCTCTTGCATTCATTCATGCCAAAAATGGAACCAGGTGGCAAATCAGAAAAGTGGTTTGCAGAATTGCAGGCCCAACATCAAAAAGTACAGTATAGAAGAGAGAATTACAGTATAGAAGAGGGAATGTGAGAGAATGTGAGGACAGCTTAATAACTGGCACATTCATCTTGAAATTTAAAATTTTGGTTGCCTGGGTGGCTCAGTCAGATAAGCATCTGCCTTGGGTCCAGGTCATGATCCCAGGGTCCTGGGATCCAGCCCAGCATCTGGATCTCTGCTCGGTGGGAAGCCTGCTTCTCCCTCCCCCTCTGCCTGTCACTCCCCCTGCTTGTGCTCTCTTCTCTCTCTCTCTGTCAAATAAATAAAATAAAATCTTAAAAAAAAGAAATTAAAAAACGTATGCTTTTTAAAATGTATGTTTTTTTAAATAAAAACAACAACAAATAAAGAAAATGCTTACCAGGGTACAATCTGATGGCTACTTTTCTTTCTTTTAATTTAATACTTGGAGATTCATTTTAACAATCTCAACTAGGTCTTTCTTTTACTTAGGGAAGTTTTTATCTATTGAGAATTTTTTAAAAAAATGTTCCATTATTCCAGGCCTTTATTTTTGGTTTATCTATTTTAGTATGTATTCATGTCTGCTATTCTATGTGTGTTTGAGCACTGATTCCATAGCCATAAATTCCTTTTCTCCCTAGTAATTTTATTTCTTTTCCACTTAACCTGGGACATTTTTTTCTATATCACAGATTCAACCATTGCCATTTTGTTTATGGACTTTATTATTTCCGATGCAGACTTAAATTTTTTGCATTTTAATTTTCCTTACCTGATACCCTTTTTTGACACCTTTCTCTCCTATCTACTTCATATCCATCTTACTTCAATTGAGTGTGCTCTCTTATCATCTTACCTTAAAAAACTCTTGTATCACCAAGTGTGTATTTTCTTCAGTTGTTTTTGGAACACAATTTACTTATTTTTCCTAGAAATCATAAGTTGTAAAGTATTCATTTTTTTAAAAAGTATCATTTGCCTAAATAGTAAGATGTTCTTATGTTATGAAAAGACTCTTCTTACCTGTGCTCTGTTGTGCTTTGTTTTGTTTTCTATGTACTCCCTGTGATCTGTCCTGTCACAGACCATTAAGTCTATTAATTTCTCTCATGGACAGTATGTTTAATTGTTCTCAAAATCCTACTCTCAAATATTTTGTTCGAAGTTTAATTAATGTCCATATCCACTAATGTTTCAAAACTCTGTTAGATGAGAAAGTAAAGGTGGGGAAAAATCATGGAAAGCCAAAGCAAATTGCTACCTGTCAATTTAGTTGCATTTTTGTTTGTTTGGTAAGCTACAATTCTATAGCATGGTTCTATGTATCAAACGTTCTACTAGTACTGTCTTCAATATCAAATATACGTATAGACATTCCTGCTAGATTCTTTTTGGGTACAGTTAAGAAAAAAACAGAGTCCTACTATCACTGATACTTTGGAAAACCATTGGGTAGGCATGAAAGGACTTAAAATTATATACATTCCTTCAATCCCGTAGTGGTACAGAGCTATGTAACAAGTGGTTTGAGGTGCTCCTCCAATATCTTCCTAGTTATACGGAGATTTGTCAGAAGAGGAAATTGAAGTTTATTACCAACTTTCCATCTGATCTCATTTGAAAATTATCTAAAGGAAATTTCTTAGAATTGTTCCTATGTGAATTAGGTACATCCTATTCCCCGCTCCTCTCAATAGATGTTTATCTTACTCATTTGCTGCATTATTCTGTTCTGTATTCTGTAACACACATGCAGCTCTCTTCTACTAAAGTTTTAATACATTACTTATCTTATTCTAGATTTCTAATAATTACCTTACATTATAGCTTTGTGAACTTTACCTATTACTTCACTTTGAAATATCTTAATATGTGTGTATTTTTGTTACAAATCTTCTCCAAACTCAATCAGAAGTAGTGGGATAAAGATCTAACAAATAAAATATTTAATGGACAGTTTTACAGCACATTTTCACATGTTGTTATAAGTAAATTATCTTTCCAATTTCTTCTAATGCCCCCTTCAAACTGGCTTTTAAATTGCCTATACATGGGATTCATCATTTGGGTTGTTTTTCTTGTCCTTGTATTTTTTGGTCAGCTAGGTTATTTAATATCTCAAGAAATCTTGTTTTACTCTAATACCATTCTTCCTAACAAATATCAGAGTGTGATAGCATCTAATTTCAGTTATTATTCTTGAAATTGTCACACTGTAATTGAGTACGTTTTTCCCAAATTTAATCCTATTGTATGAAAATATTTTAAATGATTTGAGTTCCAAACAATGTTTCTCCTTTAAAAGCAAAATAATATAGCTCTAATTTGAGTATCTTTATTTTTTCTCCTGGATGTGATAAAATGACCTCAAAATTCTGTGGTTTGATGACTATCCATTATTGTCTAGTTGCTTGTCCTGTTTTACTCAGAAAGAAACATAATTACTGGAAAGTGACCTTTCACGTTCAGACCCATAGCAGAAAATTTTTCCAACATCACCCTCTGACAGCTGTTTATCTTTTTCTCACCTCTACTGACATGATTTTATTCTCTTGTTTTGTTTTCACATCTCACTAATGTGTCATGCTAACCTGACTGTTGCCTCTCTGAAGATTATTTTGAATAATTTTTCCAATTAAGACACATAAAAGCCAGTGAAGAGCCCTCTTAAGTTTAGATTCTTAATGATACCAGTTGTTGTGGAAAAATAAGAAAATGAGAAATTCATTCCTCGGGTGCCTGGGTGGCTAAGTCGGTTAAGTGTCTGCCTTCGGCTCAGGTCATGATCTTGGGGGCCTAGGATGGAGCCTTGCTTCTCCCTCTCCCTCTGCCTCTCTCCTCCCCTGATGCTTGTACTCACTTGCTCTCTCTCTCAAATAAGTAAATAAAATATTTTAAAAAAAAAGAAATGATTCCTGGCTGAAAATTAATGAGTATATTCTGATAAATTCAAGGGTAAAATTACATCAATTTCCTGAAATATTTTGGTTTAGTCTTCCAATAAGACAGAGTAAGCTAAATGGCAGATATGTCATCTTATGCCAGCACAGCCAAACAGACTTACCTGGTAAATGGACGAAACCCGGCAAAACAGTGAGCAGATGTTGTGATGTGGTGATTGGCCCTATAAAACCTCAGATTCCCTAGCTATCTGTACTGGTAATTCTTTTTTTTTTTTTTCTTTGCTCTCTGCTTGATCCTTTCACACTTCATAGCTAATAAAACTTTCTGGTTTGCTTCTCTTTATTTCCTGAGTTAGCTCAAAAAGGAGACATTGATACTGTCTGAGCACATCGATAAACAGGCTTGAATTTTAATAAATGTATGCGACAGACCCTTGAGAGCCTGCAAGACGACAAAAACAACTAGTTTTGCTTCATGATTCACTATTGCCAAACTGAGTCCGCTTATGCATTCAAAACCTCATGTTAATAATACTCATGGGGCAGTTGCAATTTCTGTGCAGCGTGAAGCTTGTACAGCTTGAAGAATCATAAGAGGAGCCAATGTCTGTTGTTTTCTCCGGTATGTCCCAATATCTAGCACAGTAAGCGAAGCCTCAGAAAGAGCCTATTTCTATTTTTGTATTCAAACTTTTATATTCTTTTTCTTAAAGATGGAAACCCAAACTGTATAAGTTTTTGTATGATAAGCAATTTGTATTAAAATTGTAATATCTTAGAGTCACGCATAAGGGAAAAAACCCTGCTTATCTGCTGGGTCTCCTTTGGGACTACTAATATGTTCTGGAAGTTTGTAATTTCTCTTCTGGGAAAAAAATATGCATATATATATCTATCTATATCTATATCTATATCTATATCTATATCTATATCTATATATATAGATATATATTTAAGTGGGACTTGATTGATTTAACAGATTTCCAGAAAGTGGGGGAGGACTGTAATGAAAAGGAACAATTTGTGTCAAGTCTCCAAGTGTGAAATGCAAACAAAAGGAGGAAAAGTTAAGTTAGGCTGTAGCATGAGAGACAGTGGCCCTAAGGACTGGATATAAAGGCCCCACGTCATACAGCAACTTACCTAAAGTAAAGATGTTATTAAAAGGTCAGAAAGGGCAGTGGCATGGTTGCATTTTAATTTTATAAAGATCACTCTGGCTGAAGAGTAATTGATAATTTTTTGAGGAAACTATAAAATTATTGGCGTCTCATCACACTAGTAGACTGGGTATAATGCATCCCAGTAGTTCAGGGGGGTTACTTGATAAACCATGCCTCAGAACTAGAATGTAGAGCAACAGCAGCAATTCATTTGGGCTCCCTATTGAGCATGGCTGCTGCCAGATTCTTCTCAGTCTGGAATTAAATATCTTTTATGAGTGAGACCTTCTCCAGTCTCCACTCTTACCAACTGCCTTATAGCCGCCCTATGTCCCAGCCATACTGCATCGCTCAGATTACTGGAACATGGGGATGTGGTCCACACACTTTTTTTCCTTTCACAGACTCATCTCTACTTCCATTTCTTTTCCATTGTTATTTTCTCAATAACTTGTGGCTGTGCATTGCCCACTGTCCACTTAATTTTTCTCCTCAGATTTTCACCTGATCTTTGGATACATCTGAAATCTCTCCAAAGTGACACAACTTCAGCCTAACACAACTCTGGTTCTCTATGTGCATTAAACTCCATGTGGCAAGATCAATACTGAAAGGATTCAGTTTATTGCACTTGAGAACAAAAATGTCAGGAAGGATTAAAAATCCACTAAGCTTTTATTTTACCTAAATAAAACATAAATGTAACCATTTATATTATTTTCCATCATCTGAAGCCTAGTTTAATCTGTACCATTCCATAAACCTTTTTTTTTTTTTTACTTCACCCACCCATTTAAAATTAATCTTGCCTTCTTTTGTGTCCCCAAGACACATGATTAATACTTTTCTCTGCTATTTGTCAAAATCTTATTTCAGGGGAACTTAGGTGCTTTTTCTTTGACAAATCCCACAAATAAATAACCCTTTCTCAAGAATTGGAAACCAGTACCTGATTCACTTAAACACACACACATACACACACACACACTACAAACAGGTACTGGCCATGGTGATATATCAAAGAAAATAAACCAAACTTGCCCTCAGAGAGCTCACATTATATGAAAGGGAAATTGGGAAAATCGAAGGAAGGAAATACAGACTTGTAACAGGTGTAGAGTGGGAGCTGGCAAGGAAACATGAAGGGATGAAGGTAGTAGAGACCATTTCTGCCAGGGTTAGGTTAGTAATTCGACCAAGTTTTGGAACGTGTTTAACTGACCCAAATTAAAGTGCATATTTATGAGGAGAGGTTTCTTTAGAAAAAACAGGCATGTATTAATAAAGATAAGTGTTTGCTATCAGACTTCCACACACAACCTTGCTTATCAGCCATGTTACAATGTTAGCAACTCTCAGACTAGATTTGCCACATGTATCAACATTGCATGGCTAGCAGAAACAAGAGCAGTCATACAATCTGTGTCAGATACCCTAACAAGAACCTTTCAAGAAAAAGTTCACTGAAGGGCAGATGGTGGAGTATTCTGACAGCAGCACTCTCTTGGGATCAGATTAAAGAGTTCTCCATCAACGGAAAAACAAAGAATGAAACCGAGTTCTGGATCCAGGGAGTTGCTTCCAAGGTTTTATCCAGTGAAGGCTGTGGAATTCTTATATTTTCATTATGCAAGGGAAGGGATGTCTGAACATAATTCCTGAGTAACAATATATTGTGAAAATTATATTTAATATCACAGAATTCATCAGCAAACCTTCAAATATGGAGACAATGGTCTTGGAAGCACTTTCTGTAGCCATGAAACCAGTAACCAAAGGGTTAATGGACTCCTCTCAGATGCTACTAAGAGCAGATGCAATGTTTACCCAGATGTTTTCTTTTGCCTTTAAATTTCCCTAACATTCTGCAGAAGGGGTAGATTTGAGGCTTGCCCTCCTGTCTCCTTGTTTGGCTGCCTCTAGAATAAAACCCTTGCTTTACTGCATACGCCATGTTTTGGTGACTGCCTTTGTTCCACATTGGGCAGAAGATCTTGGATTCAGTTACAAATTTGATGAGCCAGGCAAGAGCTTTTTGCTGTGGTTCGTAGGTCTCCAGCCACTAACAGGAGTCTGGTGGTAAGTCTCTGCAACAGCCTAGACTCTTTGTCCTATGGACCATCTCAGGGGGTCCCATCCCTACTGTGGCAAGGATATGGTTTTGTGTTTCAGTTTGGACAGACATCTCTTGGTATTTCCTGTGTAACCGGAGGTGACTTTACTTCCTCCTCCTGTTTAGTTTGGCTTAGATTCTTGCACCCATTTGGTTGCCTCCAAATATGGGGTTTTGGTTCTGTTGGTCTCCTTTTCTTAAGAAAAGGCTCTCTAGGAAGCCATTTGGTTCAGCAGGTGAAATTCTGACTTTTAAGGAGGAACCAGCACTCATAGAGGTACTCTGGGCTTCATGTGGTTTGTTTACTGCTGAAGCTTAAGTAAAAAACAGCCATGTCCTCACTGGAAAATGGAGAATGGGGAATGACAGCTTGATCCCTGCTTGCAGCCCTTTGGGCTGTCTTCTCCAAAACTGGACATTCTTTTTTATTTTTTAATACTGCTTGGCCATAATATTTATTAGACTCCAGAGAAAAATGGCCAACAAATGGATCCATAAATTGTAATACCACCTTGCAATTAGATCTATGATCAAAGGGAGATATTTGGAAAGTGGACCTTTAACATGTTTTTTGCATCTTGTTTGCATACTTCTTTGTGTCTCCATGTATGTTGTAAATGTGAGATATTTTCTCTACCCCTCTGGATGGCCTTGCTAAAATTATTTAGTCAGTTTAAAGGTAAGCACTTATAAAAATTGGGCATTCTAAAACTTAAAGATTGATACAGTTGTTTTGCAAGTTCACATGATCTAGGCAGATATTCAGTATTAAAGCTAAATTAATTTAAGGTTGTTTTAATTAAAATGGACATGTCTTTAGAATTGCCAGCATTACATATGAAATTTTTATTCTGCTTCTGCTTACTGAAGGTCAAGTAAGTTCATGTTATCTCCATTGCAAAATTTGTCAGAAAAGAAAAAGAAAAACATAGATTTTGTCTAATGCCTCATGAAGTTGTAGGGTATCTAAGAATAAACAGATGTAAATAATTTTAATAAATGTAATTGACTACTGGAAATAATAAGGGAAACAACCATGTAGGCGAGGGAAATGAGACTGGTTATTTAAAGGTGGAAAACTTAGGACAAAATCTGAATGTAAAAAGGAGAGCTGTAGAAAGTTTGTGGGAAGGGAATCTTTGGAAAGGAATTTTGTATGTGGTCCAGACTGACTAAGATTATGGAGATTAGTATATAAAGTAGTTTATTAGGGAAGAGAAGGAAGTGTAAGAGAGCGAGACTGGGCAGAAGTTGAACAGTGATACAATATCAACAGAAGCCTTAACTAATTCTCTGAGGAGCTCCAAAACTTGGATTACCCTTCAGAACTATCCTAAGTTCAGGCAAAGGGGCTGGACTTTTATAATAGTCTTAGGATGTGACCACCTGGGCAGAGAGCATGCCCTTGGCAAAGCAGCTGTCTTCAGTCCAGGCAATCCTTGATGGCCTCTGAGAGCTGAGGACTGTTGGCAGCATTCATACACTGGAGAGTCCTTCATTCCTGATAGAGATTCCGGTCAGCACATCACAGCATCTAGCGCAAGAGCTCCAATCCATGCAGTGCCCTGGATGTCCTTGTCTCAATAAGTATATATCAACAGGGGAGATGACAGGGAGGAATCAAGGCGTTTTCATCAGAAGTACACCAATATAAAATTGGAATTTGGTTTTTCAGTTAAAATGAGTTTTCTTAAATTATTGGTCTAAACTGTAAAAAAGGTTTTTCTTTAATCTGCCTAGGAAAAAGTAAGTTTCTATGTTTTTGCCTTTATTAAGTCTTTGATTACTTAAATTTGAATCTTCTCAATATTAAAAGAGCTCCTTTTTTTTTTTTAACACCTAAGTAACCCTCTGCATTTGTCCTTAGAATCTCTTATTGCCACCTTGGCTAAATAGATAATCATTAAGTTTTGTGATGATCTATAATCTTATTTAGGAATGTGCTTTAAAACCTCCTGGTATTTCACAAACTTCCCAAAATTCAACTTCTAAATGAATTTTTTTGGACTAATTAGGCTTATTTCTTTGGAATGTCAAATTACATGAGAAGCATTGTCAGATAAGTGATGATAATCCTTCTTAAGTTTTATTATATGGTTGAATACTATAACTGTTCCAGAAATTATACAGAATCCCTGAGATTTTGATACATTCTGGTATAGCTATCATCACTTGCAATTTTAATTATTAAAGTGTTGTATGTCACAGCATTCCACTTTAATGACAAATACAGGTCTCTGTTACCTTTAAGATCACAAAACTAAACTAAGAATTTCTAGAACTAATGGGAAAGCTGCATTCAAAGAGACTCTTGTTTAGAACATTGCTGGTTCTCTGATGTTTGCTCTTCCAGACTTAAGGCTATCTATGACTTACAGAAATTTGGAAAATATTTCTTTGTAAACAAATATGAAACATTTATCTATTTCTCCCTACGATCCTTCCAGAATTCAAAAATTCTCAATGAGTATTCTTATATTTTCATGACAGTATATTTATTTGCATAAGTTCAATAAAAACCTAGTCTCCTTGTGACAGGACACAACCGGAAACACTGGTTATTTTACAAAGGCTTTGCCTGGACTGTTGTGTTTTGAGGGAAATGTTCATAGACTCAGATATGACCAGATGGTTTTAAGGAGCTAAGGTTGACTTTATGGAGCCAATGAAGCCCCTTGGAAAAATTGTCCTGGTACTTTGTTTATAGGACTCCTAGTAGCCTTACCAGGGGAGTGAAGAAGGTTACTTCTTGTATATACAGGAACCTCAGGATATTTTCAGGACTTACAGAAGAGAGGAATTCACCCAAATCTACAGGTATTGCAGGCAAAGCCTGATGGCAAGTATTTGGCTTGGCTTCTTAGTCTTGAGAGACTGTTATAAGTTCATTCTGAAATTCCTTATGAACATTTCCAGTAAAGCAGACAAAAGAAAAAAAAGAAAGAAAAAGAAAAAAGAAAAAAAAACCCTATATGGCCAATCACTATTCTTAATGTGTTCATGTAAATAAAGAAGCCAAGTTTGTTAAAATTGGACTTATTTTACAAACAAATTAGTTTTAATTTGGCTATCTTTGGAAATGAGGGTTATTTTAGAGAGAAATTATGTTTCAGTAATATGCTTTTGTGGCTATTAGATTCTAGCTCTGATTAGCTGTCTTTGAGTGTTTGTTGGTTGTCTAAAAAAACTGGACTGGATACTGAATTCTTCTGGTTTTCTCAAATATCTGACAAGGTTCTCCAAACTAATGTTTCCAGTTTTTTCCCATTCTCTTGATTTGAAATCACCAAGAACTAAAACTGCTCATTTTTCCCTGAAGCCCTGGAAACTGAAGCTAACAACTTGAGGTAAACTTCAGAGAAAAATTGCCGCATGGTACATGTTTAGATGACCTTCACGCTTATTGCTGTCTAGCCACTCAGAAAGATCACCAGAGACCCACAGACAACTGAATAAGTTTATTCCACCCATCCCAATTACATGGATCTGCACTGGAAAATCGAGACACTGAGATGTTTAGGGATGGAACAGTTTAATGGATCAAAGACAATGAAGATCTGAATGCAGTGGTGACCCATTAGCTATTGTCCACTGTTGAGGGCACCAGAAATTACACTGTTCGATTGCCCAAGGGAACAGTTGGGTGGATCAAGCTACAGTTCATACAAAAACTCCAAAACTCTCTGTAATGATTTTAGTACCAGACATAGATGTAACCAAATAACAACCCCAGTATTCCTCGGAAGACCTCAGAAGAGCAGTTTGGACACCATTCTGGCATTAAAACCAGCTGGAAATATATTGAATCTTTATCCCAGTACATCTTATGGAAGAAATGATCAACCGTATTCACCAAGCATCCATTATGTGTGAGATGCTATTCCTAATAGATCCAGAAGTATATTTCAGGTCCCAGTCTTCAGAGAACCATTCAAAAATGTGACATTGCAGTAAAAACAATCCTAAGACTGGGCTGTCACCAGCTCTAAAATGGTGTACAACTTAGAGGCACCAAACATGGAGAAGGCTGGCAGGTAGATTTTACCATGATGCCATAAACAGGTGGCTTTTAATATTTGCTAATATTCGTAGACTTCTATACAAGATCATTTGAAGCCTTTCCATGGCCTTCAGAAAAGTCCTCCAAAGTTCTCAAAGCAGTTTTAAGCAAACTCATTCCTAGCATTAGATTGCTGCTAATAATTCAGAGCAACACAGGAGTAGCATTTGTGGGAAAAGTCACACAGTGTCCAATGCCTTGGGCATTCAATGGAAATTACACATTTTTTTGGAGACTCTACACACTGGAAAAAAATGAACTTTTGGCAAAGATATGCCAAGACACCAACTGAACTTGGGAAAAAGCTTCGTGGGTAAGAGTGCCCCTAGAAGTAGACTTGGGTTAAGCCCCTGTGAAATGTTATATGGAAGGCTCTTTCTACACTCGTTCATGACTTAGGAGTCCTTGATGGGGCTTACATTAGGGAATTGGATACTATTAGGTACATTCAATACAGCAGGATGATGTACCCCACAGATGTGCCCTTACGCCTCCTAAATCCTGGAGACCTGAGATTATTAAAGACCTGGAAGAGCACGCACCCAGAGTACCACCTCCAACCTTGTTGGACAGGACCTAATGAAGTGCTACTGACTGCCCATTCTTCAGTGAAACTACAGGGAATTAAGCCACGGATTCATTACACTCAAATGACAAGAATCCACAGGGTTCCCTAAACCCGATCAGCAAGGAGAACATAGAAAGGAATCCTCTTGGACTAGCAAGACTCTGATGGACCTGAAACTACTATTTAGGAGAACTCGTCGGAAGAAATCAATAAGTACAATAAGCTACTTGGTTACAACAAATCTCCCCAAGGCCCTAGATAAAAGTACAAAAACTTTGGTAATACAGAATGTTGGGTTTCAACCTGGAACTAAATGTCCCATTCCTCTCACCCCAATCTTCCCTCCATTGCAGCAGTTATCATGCCAGTTCCCTCAAGAATGAGTAATGATCAAAAGACAGTGGGGGATTGAAACCAGTAACCAAAGGGTTAATGGGACTACTTTCAGATCTTTAACCAGATCTTTTTCATTTGCCTTTAAATTTCCCTTATTCTACTCCTTCAGAAGGGCAGACATGAGGCTTGCCCTCCTATCTCCTCATTTGGTTTCCTCTAGAATTAACCCTTCCCTTGCTGCATACTCCATGTTTCACTGATGGTCTCTATTCTGCATCCCAGTCTTTGGTCTTTGGTTACAGGTATCCCAAAGTATGCACTACTGATAAAGTATGACAAATATTAAATAACTTTACCTAGGATACAAATTATAAACAATGTTAATTTTCTGGGAAAGACAAAGACTTTCTAGTAGAGATAACCTGAATGGATTGAGAGATGAATGAGGGGTACCCAGCCTATGTAGGAAAAAGGTATCTAGGGAAGAATGCACAATGGCACACGGAGCTAGGAAAGATCTAGTGCTGTGTCAGCAACTTCTAATTGTCTCCTAATACTTATTCACTCCTTTTCTATGAAATATAAATACCCAAGCATATGGGCACCTAAAATAAAAACAACATTCTAGCACTCTATCAATTAGTTATTGCCATTGACTAAGTTTGGGTCAATGGTATATCAGAAGTGAGATATGCAACTTTCTAAAAGATTAATTATTTAATTTTATTTGAGTATAGTTGATATACAATGTTACATTAGTTTTCAGCATACAGGGTAATTATTTAACTTCTCTGTATGTCATCTTATGCTACCATCTGTCACCTTACAACACTATTACGATATCATTGGCCATATTCCCTATGCTGTACCTTTTATTCTCATGACTTATTCCATAAACGGAAGCCTGTGTCTCCCATTCCCCTTCACCAATTTTGCCCCCACACCCGTTCCCTCTGGCAACCTTCAGTTTGTTCTCTGTATTTATACACCTGACTCTGCTTTTTATTTATTAATATGCAGAATCGAAAAAAATATATCTTAAAAGGAGAGGGTGCACTCCTTCCACTCTTCCTTTGTCCTGCTGTTTGAACTGTGGTCGTGACAGCTAGGGCTACCTTAGGCCTCCAGGACATGAAAGTTTGCAGAGAATTCTACAAAGGGGTTTTCGCATTTATGTACATTCCCCAAGTAAGAAGTGCTGCCGACTTTTTCACATTGCCTGCAAGGATATCTGTAAATCAAATAGCTAGGAAGATAGAGACAGGGTCTTCCTATGGGGCAGAGAACAGACTTGTTCTTTGACCAGAAAAATAAAGATAACGTCTGTCTCCCTTCAGAGCAAAACTTGGGCAGGTTTGTTGGCAGGCTTCTTTAAAGAATTAGCATTTCCTCAACTTAATGTTCCTCTGCTGTGAGAAAGGCCAAGGTCCACTCCATGTGCAATATTTACTTGAGCCTCTATCCCCCTATTGGGCTTTGGGGGGGAGGGTGAACAACAAGAACCAATGTGAACTTGAAGCTCATGGTGCTTAGTTTGCTGTGAATAATAGCAATTGTTCTCTGACCTAGGAGTCTTGTGTGTTTTTCCAGCATCTACAAAACTATGATGGACTAATTTCTTAGATTTCAAGTAGTAAAAAACTTTCAGATTCCTCACAATTCTTGACAAAGGGTCATGCTCTACAGATGATATGCTTTAAAGTGGAAAATAGCCTGGGTCTCACGCCATCCCCTTTAAACACATTTGAACCCATATCCTAACTAGAATAGGATTTGTTTCCTGAAACTGCTATATTTTATTTTCTAAAATATGAAATATGTGACACTCACTTAGATGGGCACCTGGCAAGCAGGTCTCAAAACACCGAGACCAGGTCACTAAACTTTAGGTAAAATTCATCTGTGTGCTGAATAAACACACAAGTTAGGGAAAGTATTAGGGAAGACTCCGATTCCTGCCCTTTTCAGCAAAATTCAGAAGAGTTTGCTAAAATCAGGGATCTTTCTGATCTCATATTATTCACAGCAAACCGAAGTATGAACCTGCTGATTCCTAAGAATGGTATTTCTCTGTCCTTTTCTCATTGTCTCAGAATAAAATCCCAGCCCTGCAGCATGGCATCAAGGCCTGTGTTCTCAGCCCAGTCTTTTCATCTACCAGCTGCATCTCTCCTTTCCCCTCTTCCACAACCCCTCTTCCATCAGTATGACATACCTGCCACTCTTTATTTATCACCTGCTGTGACCTTTCTTGCCCCTTGTCTTTATGCATAATGTTTTCCCTGTATGTAATGTTTTCCCCCTATTTCTTCCTCTTACAAATTTCCACACATCTTTCAACTCTAAGTTAAAATGTCACGTTTCCTTTCTTGCTGTGAAACTGTCAGCTGCCACTTCCTAT
>NC_048224.1:104747435-104764915 GCF_002007445.2 Ailuropoda melanoleuca | reverse complement strand
ACCATACATCAAACATTTATATTACAAAAGGGATTGTCAAATATTATGTCATTTTTATCAAGGCATTATATGAATTTCTTTTTTTTTATAATCCCTGTGTTACTGCAGTTTATTAATGGATGGTTCACACAGAAGAAAGAGACTTAATGAATAGTGGTTTGTAATATACATAATTATATTAAAGAAGTCATTGATATTGTAACTTGGGAACTTTGTAGGAATATTTAATTTCCAAATAAAAGGCTATATGAATAGGCTCAATATTTAACTTCTAAAATGTAAGCAATATGCTTATTAGTTTCTATACACATTTATACATTTGTACATTAGCATTTTAAATAATTTTAGAAAAAATATGTGCTATAATATTGCACAGAAATACTCGATTAGCAATGCTGAGTTGAGATAAATCAACACTGTACTTTATCAGTGTAATAAGTGTAAATAAAAGCGCTGCTTGAAGTCAACAATTCCTTTAAAATGATAGAAAAAAAAAGAGGATACTTTTCTTATATATAAATTATGTACCAGGGACTGTGCAAGATGCCTTGTGCGAAATACTCAAAATTTCTGCAAAAAAAAAAATGCTTAAATTTTAATGATTATAGCAAACTTTTTTTGAGTTAGATCTTCCCAGAAATAAATGAAGCTCAGATTTCATGAAGTGTTTAGGATGATAAAAACTTCTCAGTGAATATTTCATTTCTGGGTGCTTCTGTAAGTTAAACTGTCCAGTACTTGTCCTTTAAAATGTTCCTATTGGTTGGGGCGCCTGGGTAGCGCAGTGGTTAAGCACCTGCCTTCGGCTCAGGGCGTGATCCCGGTGTTACGGAATGGAGCCCCACATCAGGCTCCTCTGCTGGGAAACTGCTTCTTCCTCTCCCACTCCCCCTGCTTGTGTTCCCTCTCTCGCTGGCTGTTTCTCTGTCAAATTAATAAACAAAATCTTTTAAAAAAATGTTCCTATTGGTTAATTTCAACCTACTGAAGATTCCGATCTGGCAGACAACTGTGAGTAACCAAGCTAAGAGGCATTATAATCATAAAGGGCACACTTGAGCAATCAGAAACATTTTATCATGTCAGGCATTAAGAGAAACATAAACAGCTTAAAAAAAAAGTCTCTATGATTTGCAATCAGTTTAAACATCATCTTTTAGAGCTACTAAATTATATTAGAGCATGCATTTGCAAATCTAAGACCTGCATGATTTTATATACGAAATAATAATGTCTTCCTATGTATTTACTTCAACTTAATACTCTCCTTTTCAGTTTCTATTTGCCAATATATTAATCATAATGTCCACTGGTAAAGCAAAAATTCCACAGCATCTAATCTTATTAAGACACATGTGAGACTCCTATGGTGATAGAATATTTATTTTGAAAGGACTTCTTTTCTATGTTTTGTCATTCAGACTGTAATATTAAATCCTGTTTTTCTGATTGTGTTTTTAGGTTATATTCAGTCGGAGGTCGTGATGGAAGTTCCTGTTTGAGTTCAATGGAATATTATGATCCTCATACAAATAAGTGGAACATGTGTGCGCCAATGTGTAAGCGGAGAGGGGGTGTTGGAGTGGCCACGTGCGATGGTTTTCTCTATGCCGTAGGAGGTCATGATGCTCCTGCTTCAAATCACTGTTCCCGGTTATTAGATTATGTAGAAAGGTAAGATCCAAGGTCACAGTTCTAATGAGAGAAATAATGTAAATTATACTGAAGCCTAATTCAAGTGAGTATAAAAACTGCATAATTTAGGAAAGGTAAATTCTGCTTTTTAAACCTCTTTCTGTCACTTTATATCCCCTTCCCCTATACACATGCACGACACTTTCATTCTTCTTCTTTAAAAATTTTAATTCCAGCATAGTTAACATGNTGCCTAATTCAAGTGAGTATAAAAGCTGCATAATTTAGGAAAGGTAAATTCTGCTTTTTAAACCTCTTTCTGTCTCTTTATATCCCCCTTCCCCTATACACATGCACGACACTTTCATTCTTCTTTAAAAATTTTAATTCCAGCATAGTTAACATGCTTACATTAGTTATACTAGTTTCAAGTATGTGATACAGTGATTCCACAACTCTATATATTACTCAGTGCTCATCAAGACAAGTGTACTCTTGGGACATCTTGGTGGCCCAGTCTGTTAAGCATCTGCCTTTGGTTCAGGTCATGATCCCAGTGTCCTGGGATCCAGCCCCACATCGGGCTCCCTGCTCTATGGGGAGCCTGCTTCTCCCTCTCCCCCTGCCGCTCCCCCCTGCTTGTGCTCTCTTGCGCTCTCTCTCTCTCTCTCTCGCAAATCAATAATAAATAAAAATCCTTTAAAAAAAAGTATAGTCTTTTTTTTTTCTTTTAGAGAAGGGGAGGGGAGAGGGACAGAGGGAGAGAGAATCTTAACGGCGTGAAGCCTGACACAGGGCTCAATATCACAACCCTGAGATGATGACTTGACCCAAAATCAAGAGTGGGCTGCTTAACCAACTGAGCCACCCAGGCGCCCCAGGATAAGTGCACTCTTAGTACTCCTAATCCTCTTCACTTATTTCACCCATTCCCCCATCAACCTCCCCACTGATAACCATCTATTTGTTCTCTATAGTTAAGAGGGGTTTTTTTAAATTATTATTTGCCTCTTTCTTCCCCTTTATTTTGTTTCTTAAATTCCACATATGAGTGAAATCATATGGTATTTTTCTCTGACTGGCTTATTTAGCTTTGCATTATACTGTCTAGCTCCATCCACGTTGCTGCAAATGGCAAAACTTCATTCTTTTTATATGGCTGAACAATATTCCATTGTGTGTGTGTGTGTGTGTATGTATATATATATGTGTGTGTGTATATATATATATATATACCATATCTTCTTTATTCATTTGTCTATCGATGGACACCTAGACTGCTTGCATAATTTAGCTATTGTAAATAATGCTACAATAAATATAGGGATGCATATATCCTTCTGAATTAGTGTTTTTTGTATTCTTTGGATAAATACCCACTAGTGTGATTACTGGATCATATGGTAGTTCTGTTTTTCTCTACATCTTTACCAACACTTATTGTTTCTTGTGTTTGATTTTAGCCATTCTGACAGGTGTGAGGGGATATCTCATTGTGGTTTTGATTTATNTCTGCCACTCCCCCCTGCTTGTGCTCTCTTGCTCTCTCTCTCTCTCTCTCTCTCTCGCAAATCAATAATAAATAAAAATCCTTTAAAAAAAAGTATAGTCTTTTTTTTTTCTTTTAGAGAAGGGGAGGGGAGAGGGACAGAGGGAGAGAGAATCTTAACGGCGTGAAGCCTGACACAGGGCTCAATATCACAACCCTGAGATGATGACTTGACCCAAAATCAAGAGTGGGCTGCTTAACCAACTGAGCCACCCAGGCGCCCCAGGATAAGTGCACTCTTAGTACTCCTAATCCTCTTCACTTATTTCACCCATTCCCCCATCAACCTCCCCACTGATAACCATCTATTTGTTCTCTATAGTTAAGAGGTTTTTTTTTAAATTATTATTTGCCTCTTTCTTCCCCTTTATTTTGTTTCTTAAATTCCACATATGAGTGAAATCATATGGTATTTTTCTCTGACTGGCTTATTTAGCTTTGCATTATACTGTCTAGCTCCATCCACATTGCTGCAAATGGCAAAACTTCATTCTTTTTATATGGCTGAACAATATTCCATTGTGTGTGTGTGTGTGTGTATGTATATATATATGTGTGTGTGTATATATATATATATATACCATATCTTCTTTATTCATTTGTCTATCGATGGACACCTAGACTGCTTGCATAATTTAGCTATTGTAAATAATGCTACAATAAATATAGGGATGCATATATCCTTCTGAATTAGTGTTTTTTGTATTCTTTGGATAAATACCCACTAGTGTGATTACTGGATCATATGGTAGTTCTGTTTTTCTCTACATCTTTACCAACACTTATTGTTTCTTGTGTTTGATTTTAGCCATTCTGACAGGTGTGAGGGGATATCTCATTGTGGTTTTGATTTATATTTCCCTGAGGATGAGTAATGTTGAACATCTTTTCGTGTCTGTTGTCCATCTGTAGGTCTTCTTTGGAGAAATGTCTGTTCATGTCTTCTGCCCAATTTTTTATTGGATTTTTTTGTTTTGTTTTGTTTTTTTGTTGAGTATTATAAGGTCTTTATATATATTGGATACTAACCTTTATCAGATACGTCATTTGCAAATATTTTCTCCCATTTGGTAGGTTTATGTCTTTTAAGTTTTGTTGATGGTTTCCTTTGCTATGCATAGAAGCTTTTTATTTTGTTGTAGTCCCAATGGTTTATTTTTGCTTCTGTTTCCCCTGCCTCAGGAGTCATAACTAGAAAAATGTTGCTATAATCAATGTCAGAGAAATTACTGCCCGTGTTCTCTTCCAGGACTTTTTATGGTTCAGGTCTCACATTTAGGTCCTTAATCCATTTTGAGTTTATTTTTGTGTATGGTGTAAGAAAGTGATCCAGTTTCATTCTTTTGCATGTAGCTGTCTGGTTTTCTCAACACCATTTGTGGAAGACACTGTCCTTTTCCCAATGCATAGTCTTGCCTCTTTTTCAAAGATTAACTGACCATATAATTGTAGGTTTATTTCTGGCCTTACTTTCATTATTTCTTGTTTAATTCTTTCCTTCCTTTCTCCCTCCTTCCCTCTTTCCTATTTCCTTCCATCTTTCCTTTCTTTCTTCAACTAATATTTAAAGCCCTATAGTTTTTTTCACAAGAATTTAAAGTGATATTTTAAAAGATCCTTTAAAACAGTTTTAAGTGATCTATTTATGAATGCTTGTTATTTACCTTTTTAAAAATTAGGTATTTTATTGTTCTATTCATCCTATCATGTTCTACTACTCCCTTCAAACTCTCAAAGGTGAATTACGGACTTTGTTTTGTGTCATACCTTTCTTAATGGAAGACATGTCTATTTTCTATAATCCTGGTCCTCTTTTAAATCTTCCTAAAAATGGCCAAGTGCACAAAGGTCTGGAGTGGAAAGTCACCTTGGCTTCAGGCTTGGTCCAACAACCCAAACACTTCCTGGCACGTTTATAGCTAAATTCTCTTTAAGGGCTGTACATCACTTAGAACTATTATATTGTGTGCAGTAAGGATTAGAAAGTTAGTGAACCCTAAGATGATATTTCTTATTACATAAGGATACATGCTGATATATGGGGAAGTGAGACTAAGGAATACTGAGGTCAACTGTTTTGTCAACTGGGATAGGTAAGTAATTCTACCATAATGAATAACTTCAAAACTCTCTGTGACTTAATATCATAATTTTTTTCTTACTAATGCTACATGTCCATGACAGATCCATGATATCATTGCTCTGTTACTCAGAATGGCATATAAGCTACAATATAAGTACTGCTGGTGTCAGAAGGGAGATGTATACATTGTTCACCGATTCCTAAAGATTCTGCATGCCAGTAATACAATTCTCTTTTCTTCATACTTTGACAAACGTCACATGGCCACAGAAAACTTCATGAGGGTGGGAGAACTTCTACATGGGAGAAGAACAAGAGCTATTTGGTGAATTTCAGTGATGGCCATAACAATTTTCCTCTTAATATTAAGAAACCACATCCATTTTATTAATGCTTGCAAGTGGTATAGTCAGTGGCAGAAAGGTGCTTTTTTATATTTTTCTAAGGATAGATGATTTTTACTGAGAATAAAGCCATTGGCAAGAGATAGCTTTTAGTAAACAGACTCTGCTCAAACTTAAACCACTTCTTGAATAAAACATGTTTAATGTTATTGCTACGGTGTGAAATGGACTGTAGATATATGGCTCTTTATGCACAGAGGAAAGCATTACGCTCAATGCAGTTTCACTTCAACATTCTCTTGTCCAGTGAAATTAGGAACTACAGGTGTTATAGTGTGGGCAGTGGCCAGAGTCCAAATAAATAGATGTATGCTTTTATATACACAAACATGAAATCATTTATTTAAAAAAAATGCTAATAGACTGACGGTTCATTCACATTTTCCTCTGCTAAATTCTTGGGGAAAATAGCAAGAAAGATTAACATGATGTGGCTCCTATTTTTACTATATATCTTATATAAATGTTACTAATGAAATGATATTTCATTTATTCTCTTCTAACTTTACTGTAAAATGCATTACAATGTTGTTTGTGAATAGAGGCATAAATAATTCAGTCTAGGAATACATTTACGATGTAGAATTAGACTTAAATAAGTGTAGCTATTTTAAGCTATAGGAGTACAGTGGGTACGAGCAGCTTAAGTAATGCAGAAGCACACAGCATTATCATGATTCTTATCCCAGCTCATATTGTGTCAGATTAATAGCATTTTGAGGTTTCCATAACATATANAGCTCATATTATGTGTCAGATTAATAGCATTTTGAGGTTTCCATAACATATATTCTATATTGACAATTTCACATATAAATCATCAATAAATCAAGGCACATAATGGTACTCTGTAGAGTTATTTTACACATATAATGTAAAGACTGTTTTTTAGTATATAATCATAGGAAAACAAACCATTAGGAATAACGAGAAGTAGTGTACAATGTTACGTATTATAGATTGATACAACGAATTTTATTGTATGACAATGATTTCTTACGGAGACATAAAGGTATTATATAATAGTGCTGTTAAAGTACAGTTATATAAGACATCAAAAGTTGTAAAGGGTCAGGCTGTCTTGAACACAAAGAATACAGGCCCCTCAAATCAGAGTAGGAAAGAAGGCAAGGACTTGGCAAGAATAAGGATTTTAGAATAGTTGATGGAACAATGAATAGTAGTTTTGCAGCCAAGCCTCACTCTAATAAGAGCATTTCAGTGGACAAAATCAGTGTCCAAAAGATGCAGTAAGTTCTAGCAGAACTTCCCAGAGGGTGCAATCCATTAGACAAAGGACATTTATCAATCTATTTTACTTATTCTACAAATATTGTTTTGCATATATTTTTCACTGTGCTAACTCGAGCTTAAAATTTACTAGAAAAAAGAGACAGATAAATAATTAGAACCTTAAATAAAACAGAAAACCAGGCAATGGATCAGAAAATATGCTCAAAGGCATCAGTACCACTGCTGGCTAATAATAGATCAGGACCACCTTTGCCCTCTAATTTGCATCCCAGTAATTAGGCCTGTGGGAGAGGGATATCAAGATAATAGGAGCCTTCTAAATCTCTTTTGTAATATCCACTCTTGCTTCCTCCAATTTACTCTCCATATAGTAGCCAGAGATCTTTTCATAATGCAGATTTTACCTGAAAGCACAATGGAGTTTTCCTTTGTATTAATATTATGATGAAAAATTATTTAAAAATTTTCAACATAGCTAGGATCCATGTGCTGGTGATGACCTAGATTAGCCTGCTCACCCTTATACTCTGCCACTTGGCACAATTCTTGGCACAAAGTAAGTCCTCACCAAGCATTTAGCAAATCAGGTAGAAAAACCGGCCTCAAATTTCTCCCAAGGGAAGGCATCTGGAGATACAATGTATATAGGGAGTTATGTAGATTAATAGAAAGATAAAAAGGGATGCATAAAAGGACTGAAGAATGGATGTATGAATGGACTGATGGAAAGACTTAGATTTTTGTTTATTTTTCTATTTGCATGTGAATGCCCATTTCCATCATTATAGACTGTGTATCAATGATTCACATACATATATTTTAGGCATTTATTGGGTAGGCAAAATTTTTGATAAGCCCTAAAATATTAAGCAACTTTTCAGATATTAATTGAAAATTATATCTTTATATCTAATCCAAGCACTATTAACAAATACGCATCTGTAAAATTTCTTATGTATTACTTAAATATAAAAATTTTGTTCAAAGTTTACCAAAATCCACACATTGGTCATATCAGAAAAAGTCATCTAAAATAAGAATATCTAATTTTTCTGTCAAGATATGGCTCAATATTTTTTATCATCTTTAGATCTTGATAAAAATTAATAAAAATTAAGATTTGCTGTCAGACATACAAGGATAAATACAACTATTATTTAACTAAACAGTTTTTTTTAAAGTTACCATAAAGATTAATACATAAGGTAAGAATAGAATTTTGGGTTCTTTCATTTATCTTCTTAGTTCATCGTTTTGGTTTAGACATAACCCAAGAGTTATAGCAGCTCTAAAGAGTGAAAACAGATGATCAAGGAGGACTTTTTATTTAAATTATGGGCACAAATCCTAGGCATTACATAGCATATTAATACATTAACTCATATTTTGATATACGCGAGATCCTAAATTTTCTACAAGACAGTAATCACTTGAACTGTTTAAAGTTAAAATGTTAGATAGGGGCTTTTGAACTTCTTAGCAAGATACTTTCTTCTTCTTCCTAAGATCTTAACTGTTAGCACTTGCCAAATGAGTGTAGCACGAAAAGACTAACTAGTTTGCTGTTCGTGTTATTTTTCTATTTTTGTGCACATAGAAACTTTGCTATTTCTTTGATAACAAATTATGTTCAAATTTCTTATAGAGCCATATATAAAAGATGGAAATCCTGACAGCCTATGTATGTAGGGGCCCTGCTTTACAAGTGGATGCAAGAATTATTAACTAACACCAAAGCTAAACTAATTCATAAATAAACTAAT
Source organism: Ailuropoda melanoleuca (assembly GCF_002007445.2). NCBI lineage: Eukaryota > Metazoa > Chordata > Mammalia > Carnivora > Ursidae > Ailuropoda > Ailuropoda melanoleuca. The sequence goes on along the minus strand of NC_048224.1, from coordinate 104,756,227 downwards.
TAGATATTTGCCTAATGGCTTACGAGGCGAGTGATCTCTGAAGTGGTCAGCTAGAGACAGGTGATAACAGAAGAATCTGTTGCCCTTGTACTACCTGGAAGGCTGGCATCATGGTTATTCATCTGCATGCTTTGCAGAAGGAGAAGAACAATTCTGTGGAAAGGGGGATGTACATGAATAGATGAAATATTATGTCCCATATAGAGGAAGGATATCAATCCTGGTTGTCAAACTGCAGAGTTCATTTTCATGCAGCGAGAGGCTATTTAATACACAATTTGGACTCACAGGGCTGATAATAGTTTTCTGTTACATTAGCAGAGAAAGTGATTATATAATCGATTGCTTCTTAGTTCTGAACTGTTATAAGGTATTTATTTTTAAAAGTGAGTTTTAACTAGCATTCAGATCTCCTGGGTATGCTCCATGTTCTATTGATTGACAATAATTTAAATAATTTGTGAAGCTCTGCTGGGGAAACTACATCTGAGGAGACAAAGAGCTGTGTGGCTTATCCTTGCTTTCCCTGGTTCTGTCAGCAATTTGTTTCTCCTCTCCTCAATCTTGAAGAGAGGATGTAATAAATATGATCTAAGTCAAAATAGGATTTTTCACATGCCTTCATAGAGAAGTTAAATTAAAAAGAAATCAAATTAACTTTTAAAAACATTTTTGTATATATACACAAGGGATATTGGAAAGGGGAGCAGAAATCTAGTTACCCCATCTTCTTTCCCAACGTTTCTGTGCCCATGATATATTTAAGAGAAGTATTCACAAAGACTGGGAGAATATCAATAAATACATTTAAAAAATCTATTTTAAAAGTAAAGATTAAGCACATAATCAATGTGAGAGTCACAGACACACAAACAATATTGAGAATGATTTTTCCCCCTAACATTGCGCTGACTTTTCCCCCCTCTGTCATGGGGTTGAAATTGATAGTCGACTCAAAAACATTTCACCTGACACGTGACCCTAACTAATGGGACTGCTGCAACTAAATCAAAACAGGGAACATGTCCTTACAGAACGTGCGGAAGATCCTGTGAGAGGAATCTATACCGATCAGAGAATAATTTGTATGTTGAGACTGAATTTGAACTAAGAAATCCTGTCTTGGATGGGTGCAGCCTGATAGTTAAACCATTCTGAAGTTTTCTTTTCTTTCTTTCTTTTCTTTTCCTTTCCTTCCTTCCTTCCTTCTTTCCTTCCTTCCTTCCTTCCTTCCTTCCTTCCCTTTTCTTTCTTTCTTTTCCTTTCCTTCCTTCCTTCTTTCTTTTCCCTTCCTTCCTTCCTTCCTTCCTTCCTTCCTTCCTTCCTTCCTTCCTTTCTTTCTTTCTTTTTTCTTTCTTCTTTCTTCTTTCCTTCCTTTCTTTCTTCTTTTTTTTCCCTAAAGACTTATTTATTTGAGAGAGAGAGTGTGAGTGCACGCATACACGCACACAAGCGGGGGAGGGACAGACTGAGAAGGGGAGGGGAAGACTCTCCAGCAGACTCCTGCGCAGAGCACAGAGTCTGACCCTGGCTCATCCCAAGACCCTGAGATCAGGACCTGAGCCAAAATCAAGAGTTGGATGCTTAGCACACTAAGTCACCCAGGCACCCCATGAAGTTTTCATTTTTTTAATTTAGAAGTAGTTTGTTGATGACATAGGAAATCAGGAGAAAAAAATCATAAAAAGAAAGCGATTTCATCAGTAACTCATTAAAGTTCATTTATGTAAATTGATGTCTGCATTTGATTCTTTTTCAATGTTTTAAGATATATTTACTAGTAAAGGTTAAATTACAGGGGAAAAAATCAGTCTATTTCTTTGTTCCTTTTCCCAACTGTACATTCAGACTCTATGTGTCAGGAGTAGAGCATACAATGAATGCTTAATTACACTGTCTAAATAAATCAATGGATGGATTAATGTACATGGTCTGATGGATTGTGGCTTCTGATCTTAAATTCTACCAGGATTTGTGGCTTTCCTTTTTTTTTTTTTTTTTGCACACAGGGTTGGATCAACAAGACTCAAACAGTTACTTTAGGTATAGTTGTTACTAACCATATGTATGTCATATGGTTAATACAAATTTATAAATTTTTTTCAATATTTTCTTTAAATGCAGATATTTTTATATTTCTTTTAAGCCAGATACACACTTCATGAAATTATTTATTATTTCTAACAATTCTAAAATCTTTGTGGCTTAAAATAATTTTGTAGTTGTTTCTTTTATGATTGAAATCTTTCATCATTATGTGTTGACTGGGTTCAGTTTGGGCTGCTTTTCTCCTCCACATGATATTGGTTGATGCTACCATCATCTGGGCCTCAACAGCCTTTAATGTTCACAATCCTTCTCTGGCAGATCTAGCAATTAGGGCTGCCTCTCATCGGAGTTCAGCTGATGCTTCAACCAGAGAACCATAGTTCCCCTTGGGCTGGACTTTCCACCATAAGGTGGTTGGGATTCCAAGACAAGGGAGTCCGAAAGAAGAGGGCTCAAGAGGGTAAATATCCAATACAATGAATCATCAGGCCTCTGCTTGCATCACACTTGTTAAAGTCACACTGGCCAGTGTTGCTCACAGCAAGGTAAGCGGGTACTACTCAAAGGTATGACACTAAGAAGTGTGGTTTATTAGGAGCCACCAAAGTAACAATGAGCACAATTGTGCTTACATTTTAAAAGTAATTTTCCATCCTGACTTCATGTATGTATATACATATACGTGCATATACACACATACACACACATACTTTATACTCATTTTATAGCTTTACTTGTTATCAGCTAACTCTTTAATCTGTTTAGTAAATCACTTGGCAATTAATATTAAATGCTCATCTCCTTTTAACCTTTTCTTTGGGGAAGTTACTGGGGTCATGCAATCTGACTCCTTTCTCAGCTGTTAGGGAAGCCAGTCCTGCAGGTGTGTACTGCACCCACCTCCCTTTGTTAGAAGGCGCTGCCATTGTGGGCCCCTTGGTAGGTGGAAGCAGGAGCACCAAAAGCCACCAGGGGTTATGGATCACAATAAAGAATTAATAATTTCTAGGGCCTCCATGGCTAGGCCCTTGGAAGCAGATGAGTCATGCAGATCTGTGATGGTGCAAGAACGGGGTCCATGAATGAAGCAAGTTATTAGGAAAATGATTGATTTCCTTATATGTATGTTTTATTAAACTGACTAGCTTCCACGAGAATTCCTAGAATTAAACTGTTTCAAATGGAGATAGTTTTCTGTCCATACTCTATTACATACAACTCTCTGGATAAAATATCTAAATAATTGTAGTGCTGTAGTGATTGCCTTTATAAGTAATAATTGTATTTATGCATGAAATATTTACCAAAATTTGCTGTGTTCTAGATCATAAAGTAAACCTCAGCAATTTTCAAAAGCTTGAAATCTCATAGGGCAGGTTCTCTGACCAAATGGAATTAAACTGGAAATAAATAACAGAAAAGACAAATTTTTACATTCTCAGCTGTTTGTTTTGTGTTTTTGTTTTTAAGATAAGCTCTATGCCCAGTGTGGGGCTTGAACTCACCACCCCAAGATCAAGAGATGCTTGCTCTACTAAGTGAGCCAGCCAGGTGTCCCATGTTCAGCTGTTTGAAATTTAGGTGATATACTTCAAAATAAAATGTGACTCAAATTAGAAAATAATTTGAACTGAATGAAATGAAAATATATATCAAATTTTTGTGATGTAGCTAAAGAAATTCCTTTCTAAAAATAATATTCCTGGGCACTTGGGTGGCTCAGTCTGTTGGGTATCTGCCTTCAGCTCAACTCATGATCCCAGGCTTCTGGGATGGAATCTGGCATCAGGCTCCCTGCTCAGCGGGCAGCCTGCTTCTCCCTCTCCTTCCCCCTCATGCTCTCTGTCACTATCTCTGCTCTTTCTCTCAAATAAATAGATAAAATCTTTAAAAAAATAAAATAAATAAAAATAATATTCCTTTCATTAAAGGTTTTTCCAAATGCTCACACTAAAGTTGGTATTTCCAGTCTCATTACAAGTCTATAGAAAAAAAAAAAAGATACAGATGCACACTGTCATTAAAAGATGTCTCCCAATTTTCCTAGACTCTTATCAAGATCTTAGTAGGAATGTACATCCTTAAACTTTCTTTATACTGCACAATGAAAACCATTAAGGAACCACGCAATTTAGGCAAGACTGTTTGAGTTATTGGAAAATCTCACATTAAAAGAATACTGCATGTATCAAAAGTTGCCAAGAGACTAAGCCACTCCTGTGACATGTAACATGGGGTATTAAGTTTCAGCATTTCTAAAGAAATTCTTAAAGAGAAATTTATAGATTTAAGCACATTTACTTAACAAGTTAAAAGAGCTGAGAAGCTAAGATTTAAGTTTCAATTTCAAGTTATAAAAACTAGACCAAAAGCCTACCAAAATAGAAGTGAAATAATGATAGAAATATATTAATTAAATATAAAACAAACAAGAAATAGGATTAAAAAGAAGTCTAATTTGTTTCTCTAAAAATAATTGCAATGAAATTTATAAGCTAGCTGACAGAGTGTCAAGGAAAAAAATTACCTACATCAGAAATATAAGTGGATATCACTATCATGTGACTATAAAAAGAGAATATTTGAATATTTATGCCATTATTTGACTTTTTAGCTGAAATGAACAGATTTATAGAAAAATAAAAACTTATATATATATATATATTTTTTTAAAGATCTTATTTATTTATTTGACACAGAGAGACAGCCAGCGAGAGAGGGAACACAAGCAGGGGGAGTGGGAGAGGAAGAAGCAGGCTTCTAGTGCAGAAGCCTGATGTGGGGCTCGATCCCATAATGCTGGGATCACGCCCTGAGCCGAAGGCAGACACTTAACGACTACGCCACCCAGGCGCCCCAAAACCTTATACATATTATGCAAGAAAAAACATGAGAAACAAGAGATGGCTAAACTCATGAGCATAAATACAAATATCCAAAAGGAGTATTAGCAAATCAAACCTAGATGTAAATGAAAATGATAACGTATCTCCAACCACTTTGCATTTATTCCAGAAATCCAAGTTTGGTTTAGTATAGAACAATTAATCAATGTAGCTCAATATAGTCATAAAATAAATAAACATCTGAATAAATGCAAAGATGGTAAAATCCAACACCCACCATAATAAAAACTCTCACCAAACTTGGAAGAGAAATTAATAGAAAAATAGTCAAATATTGAAATATATTGTTTTGAGATTTTCACTAGAGAAAAAAAGTGACTGCTAATACCACCTTTACTCAACATTTTAAAAGAATAACTACCCAGTTATAAAGCAATAAAGGGAAAGAAAATTCATAATTAGAAAGGAATGAATAAAACTGTCAGTATGCAAGGTTACATGATAAATATCTAATGATAATCTAACCAGAGTGTAATTAGAAACTATTCTTTTTAAAAAGTGAATTAATAAGGTTGCTATATACTCAGTCAATATTTGAAATTAATTACATTTCTAGATGAAAGCAATAATAACAAAATATATATATAAAAGTTGCCATTAAAAAGTTTTAAAAAATCTAGCAATAAATCTCACAAAATATATGTGATACCTCTAAATAAAAAATAAAACTTTAAGAAAAGTTTAAAAGTCTTAAGTAAATAGAGGGGAATGCCATGTTCATGGAAGAGAAGACTAAATATCATAAAAACATGAATTGTACTCTAAAGCGATTTACGGATTCACTGCAATCCTTATTGAATTGTAAATGTTTGTCCAGAGTGGATTGTGGATGTAAAGTTAAAAAGTTGATCCTATAATTTAAATAAAAATGAAAAGGGCCCCAAATCCCAAGAAAACTTTGAAGAAGTACTAGATATTACAACTAATTTTAAAGTTACTTTAAGGCACTGTGGCATTGGCCTAGTACAAACAAGTAGACAAAACAGGTCTGTGTTTACACATATGAGGAATCTTGACTTATGATAAAGGCAAAAAAGCATATCTCATATGGAAAAAAAATAGTTTTAGCTCCTCTCTTATATCACACCAATAAATTCAAGATGGATTTTAGATGTAAGTATGAAACAAAGCTTTTAGAATATAAGAGGGGGCTATCTTCACAATTACAGGAATGTAAAAGATTACTTAAACTGGATTGGGAAAGAGTCACCCATAAAGAGAAATATTACTAAATGCCTTTCCTCAGGGGTGCCTGGCTGGCTCAGTTAGGAGAGCATGCAACTCGATGTCTAGGTCATGAGTTCGAGCCCCATGTTGTTTTATTAAAATATAGGTAAATAAAAAATCTTTCCCCAAAAGAAAGCATGAAGAGTAAAAATTTATGCCAGAGACTGGGGAATATAATTTCAAAGCATTTAGCCAAGAAAGGTTTGCTTCTAGTACTTAAATCTACTTGACAGAAGATTTGAACAAGAACCCTTGAAAAGATGACTACTGGGAAAATGCTTGATATCATTAGGCATCAGAGAAATGAGAATTAAAATCACAATGTGATACCAGGACCTACTAGAAAGGCTAAAATTAAAATAGTTAATATCAAATGTTGGAGAAGATGTAGAAAACTGAAACTCTTATTACACTCATGGTGGGAGTGCAAATTGGCCCAGACTCTGTAATATCAATAGGTATTATCAACCACATTTCAAAATACGCATTCTTTTTGATCCAGAAATTCTATTCCTAAATAGCCCTTAGATATGCATATATATGAAAATATCTGAACAAGGATGTTTTTAGGAACTTTTTTTATACTCATTCCTAAGTTTTTAAGTATTAATTTTATTAGAATTAATTTATTTTCCATTCCCATTATGTGAACATTTCTTTTGGTTTTTTAATGATTTTTTATTATATTATGTTAGTCACCATACAGTACATCCCCGGTTTCCGATGTAAAGTTTCATGATTCATTAGTTGTGTATAACACCCAGTGGCACCNTAACACCCAGTGCACCATGGTGCAATATGTGCCCTCCTTACTACCCATCACCAGTCTGTCCCATTCCCCCCCCTCCCCTCTGAGGCCCTCAGTTTGTTTCTCATAGTCCATAGTCTCTCATGTTTCATTCCCCCTTCNATGCAATATGTTCCCTCCTTACTACCCATCACCAGTCTATCCCATTCCCCCCCTCCCCTCTGAGGCCCTCAGTTTGTTTCTCATAGTCCATAGTCTCTCATGTTTCATTCCCCCTTCTGATTACCCCCCCTTTCTTTATCCCTTTCTTCCCCTACCGATCATCCTAGTTCTTATGTTCCATAGATGAGAGAAATCATATGATAATTGTCTTTCTCTGCTTGACTTATTTCACTTAACATTATCTCCTCCAGTGCCATCCATGTTGCAGCAAATGTTGAGAATTCGTTCTTTCTGATAGCTGAGTAATATTCCATTGTATATATGGACCACAGCTTCTTAATCCAGTCATCTGTTGAAGGGCATCTCGGCTCCTTCCATGATTTGGCTATTGTGGACAATGCAGCTATGAACATTGGGGTGCATATGGCCCTTCCCTTCACTACGTCTATATCTTTGGGGTAAAAACTCAGTAGTGCAATGGCTGGATCATAGGGTAGCTCAATTTTTAACTTTTTAAGGGACCTCCACACTGTTTTCCAGAGTGGCTGTACCAACTTGCATTCCCACCAACAATGTAGGAGGGATCCCCTTTCTCCACATCCTCTCCAACAATTGTTGTTTCTTGCCTTGTCTATCTTTGCCATTCTAACTGGCGTAAGGTGGTATCTCAGTGTGGTTTTGATTTGAATTTCCCTGATGGCTAATGATTTTGAACATTTTTTCATGTGTCTGTTAGCCATTTGTATGTCTTCATTGGAAAAGTGTCTGTTCATATCTTCTGCCCATTTTATGATTTGTTTATTTGTTTCTCGTGTATTGAGTTTGAGAAGTTCTTTGTAGATCTTGGATACCAGTCCTTTATCTGTGGTGTCCTTTGCAAATATATTCTCCCATTCCGTGGGCTGTCTCTTAGTTTTTTTGACTGTTTCCTTGGCTGTGCAGAAGCTCTTTATCGTGATGAAGTCCCATAAGTTCATTTTATCTTTTGTTTCTCTTGAATTTGGAGATGTGCCATGAAAAAGGTTGCTTTGGACAATGCCGTAGAGGTTGCTGCCTATGTTCTCCTATAGAATTTTGATGGATTCCTGTCTCACATTGAGGTCTTTCATCCATTTGGAGTTTATTTTTGTGTATGGTGTGAGAGAGTGGTCAAGTTTCATTCTTTTGCATGTAGCTGTCCAATTTTCCCAGCACCATTTATTGAAGAGACTGTCTTTTTTCCACCGGATGTTTTTTCCTGCTTTATCAAAGATTAGTTGCCCAAAGAGCCGAGGGTCCATTTCTGGGTTCTCTATTCTGTTCCATTGGTCTATGTGTCTCTTTTGTGCCAGTAACATGTTGTCTTTGTGATCACAGCCTTTGTAGTACAGCTCGAAATCCGGCATTGTGATGCCCCCAGCTTTGTTTTTCCTTTTCAACAGTTCCTTGGAGATTCGGGGCCTTTTCTGGTTCCATACAAATTTAAGGACTATTTGTTCCAGTTCTTTGAAAAATGTCCTCGGTATTTTGATCGGGATAGCATTGAAAGTGTAGATTGCTCTGGGTAGTATGGACATTTTAACTATGTTAATTCTTCCAATCCATGAGCATGGAATATTTTTCCATCTTTTTATGTCTTCCTCAATATCTTTCAAAAGTGATCTATAGTTTCTAGGATATAGGTCCTTTACGTCTCTGGTTAAGTTAATTCCAAGGTAACG
>NC_048224.1:104717035-104717814 GCF_002007445.2 Ailuropoda melanoleuca | reverse complement strand
ACTCTCCTTGAATTCCTATGTTAACAATGTTAAGTAGCTTTAATTTGGAAAAGTTTAGGGTGCCTTTCTCTCTTGTGTAAGGCTTCAAAAAAAAAGAATTATTATATGTATTTCTCAATCGACTATTCTTTCTTTGCAACTATAAATTATGGATAAGAATCCAAATAGCAGGAATTACTGAGTGAACTTCCATTTTACTAGCTTAATTCAGATACATACTTTTTTTGTCTTATATTTACAGTAAATTCGATAATATACATGACATTTCCTTAAACATTCTGGAAGTATTCTTAGTGGTTAAGAGGTTATATTTTGGGTTCAGGTCACAGGGGCTGTCTAGGCTCTGTCTTTTTCCAGTTATGTAAGTAAGGCAAATTACCTAACTTCTTTGTTCCTGACTTTCCTCACTGTCAGTATACAGAGAGGATTGTGAAAATTATTTAAACCATTTAGCCCAATGCCTAACCCTTAGAAAATCCTTGATAAAGGTTAATAAAGAAAACAAAACAAATAAAAGGCCCCCTGTGAGAGTGGCTCAGTCAGTTAAGCGTCCACCTCTGGATTTCGGCTCAGGTCATGATCTCGGGGTTGTGAGATTGAGCCTGGTGTTCGGCTTCATGCCCGGGCATTGAGTCTGCTTAAGATTCTCTCTCTCCCTCTGACCACCCCATCTCTCTGTCTCCCTCTCTAAAGAAAAAGAAAAAGAAAAAGAAAAAGAAAAAGAAAAAGAAAAAGAAAAAGAAAAAGAAAAAGAAAAAAAGAAAAGGCCCTTTGAACTG
>NC_048224.1:104709426-104716935 GCF_002007445.2 Ailuropoda melanoleuca | reverse complement strand
TTTTTTTTTTCTTTTTACCCTGCAAATGGATGGCAGGTAACAGTAAGAACATTTAAAAGAACTGCAGATGCGATGGTAATTTTCATATTTAGAGAGCAAGACAATGTCCTTTCTCAATCAATAAGATAATGTATGTGATCTGAGGTTATTTTGCTCTTGGCTATTTTATTTCTTACATTTTATTCACTTTCTTTTCAGTTTGGAATAATATCCTGTAATTTCTATCCTACTCTGATATTTTATGTGCATAAATTATTCTTAGAAAACTGTAATAAAAATCATTCATATCAAAATGCTCAAATTATTAAAATCTTGGCTTACCTCCATGGAATAAATTTTCATTACAAACTGTAAAAATTATTGTGTTTAATATATTTCTAGCCAATTTCATATTCAGGAATTATTAAAAAAATCTCAGTTCTCATCTCAATGACTATCATAAGGTGGAATTTTTAAAAATAAGCACTAGAGCAATTGTAATTATGATCTATTTATGACAAAATATTGAAGTTACTTCGCTGTATGTCTCTGTTTAGAATGAATGAATAACACATTTATTTCAGTATAATATCTGGGGAAATAAGTTCAAGATGATTTCAGTAAGTGTAAGCTATTTCATCTAAAATATACTCCAAGATATCACTATGAAATATCATCACAAATGTGTCCATTTGTGTCCAGAAATAAATCTTCGCTGGAAACTTCTACAGCATCTTTATGTCACTAAAAATTATTAAATATCTTACTACTTGCATTAAAAATTCCTAAAATGATTGCAAGCTTTAACAATTTCAATATGCAAATTATTGCTCTTTTGTAAAAGCCGTTTTCAATGTTTCCATTTTTATTGTACTACTTCTGACTAAACTGGGATAATATAAGCCCATGTATTTATGATTTTCACACATATGAATGCTTTAAATATATTACAATTTGTCTACTTTTCTATGACAGTAAAATTTGTCTTAAATTGTGTTTCATCTTTTTCAACAGATGGCTTCTTTGAATATTGGGAGAGCAGGTGCCTGTGTGGTAGTCATCAAGCAACCTTGACTTATTTTTATTTGGAGAGATTGTATTTGCTGGAATGGTTATTTTTATATCAAAGGGCAAGAATGAGAACTTCCTGAGATGAAAATTCTTCAAGAACAAGGATTTCTGTAGATTTACCTACTGATGTCAAAAGAGGTGCAAGATCAAAGAGAATTACAGGAATCGAAATAAATACCAAAATGTATGGGAACAATGTCTGGCCGTATATTAGTTAGTTCAGGAATGGTTATTGGTAATTTGTTTTGTATTGTAGTATACAATAACTAAAGTTACCAAAGGCTTGTTTTTCTCGAACAATTGAGAGACCAGTATTTGTGACATGGATAATCTCATGACTACAACTCATTCAATTCTTTTATAGTTTGTGGCAATATCAAAGAGGTTGAACAGCTGATACTTCACCTGACAGAATCTGGTTGGTTTACTATTTTCCTAACCAGATGTGGTCATTCTAGGAGGCAGAATGATGTTTTATTAAAACAAACATGCTTCTTCCTCATTTTCTCAACTGTGAAGACAATTAGAGAAACAGATTCATGCCTGTCTCTTGCATTCAGAAAACAAACTGTTCTGCTAATCAAAACTGCATATTTCATCAGAGAGGATGGCTAAATTTTATTGCAACCGTATTAGCAATCTAAAGCTGGCAAACACAAAGGATTGTTTTCATTAGGCTTACCACACTGCTTTGCTTTTTGAACACACTGAGCCAAAGAATCAGTACAGTTATGGGCTTTTGCCTTATGTTGAGTTCAGTGTAAGCATGGATGCTAGTTATTCTGAATATTATATATATCCATTGCATGTTAAGGTCCTTTAGAATTTTGTTCATAAAAAAACAAAACAAAACAAAAACCTTAGAACTTTGAGAGAGGAATCTATGATCCATTAATTTGGAGTGTTAATGATCATTGTTAGAAGGAAGGCAGACTTCAGATTCTCATTTCTCACTTTTCAGACTTGTTACATTGATATGCACATTATTTTATGCCAAATGTTTGTAACTGTTTAAAGCATAAAGTGGTAACATTACACAATGTCCTTAATAGAGTCATGTAAATTTTAAATATAATTAATAAATGATAGAACATTTGCTTTTATCACTGTATCTTTCTTCAATAAATATTAATTGAAATCTGAGTAAAAAAGTGACAAGGTATACTGCAGAGATAGGCCATTTTTATTGCCTGACTTCTCAAAAAATCAAGGAGTATATATCTCTCTCAAAACGTGTATTATCTCCTAAATATTACACTGGCACCGAACGCCGTCTTTAATTATTGCTTTCTTCTGTAGTCACTCATTTGAGGCAGTTAGCAATAGTGCTTACAAAACACACATCCCATTATGAGTGCTGATAATTGTGCAGGAGCTAGAAAAGAAGAGAAAATTCCTCTTTGAGTCAATGTAAACCATGGAATTGATTTTTATTGTTGGGTGGAATAAAATGTTTGTAACCTAATAACCAAGAAAAATATTGATAGTTTATATCAAGGAAAGGTTAGGAAATCTAAATTTTCCCAACATATACATGTGATCAAATTTATTGGTCACATTTAATGTCAGAAAAATTATGTTACTAGAAGTATAAGATAGGAGGAAGTATCAGGGAATTTTAAAAATCACAGGTAAAAAATGAATAACATAAAATTTATCATCTTAACCATTTCTAAGGTACAGTTTAGAGTGTTAAGTATATTCAGTTTCTTCTGCCCACATATTTTCTCCAATGCATAGAACATACAGATAGTATTAGCTAACCGGAGTAGACAACTTAGTTTTGAAACTTGAAAGAATAGAGAAGATAATGTGCGTACATCTATTTTTTAACCAGTAAAGTTTTGTGGTGGTCATATTTAAAATTTGTTAATAAATACATCAATATTTTTACAATATTCTTTCCTGAGAAGGAATTTACCTGCAACAAATTTGCTGCATTCAACCGACTCTATATGTAGATCATATTAGCCTACTACGTCTGCTTTATATTGCATAAAGTGAGCGTGTACATCAATTGACCAAATTGATGTGGGAAACCATGGCAGAAGAAAAATTATGGAATTTCCTTACCACCTACAGCCCGTTGACATGTCCTGGAAACAGGCAGAGTGACATTCCTCTAGGGACTCAACTGCCTCAATGTTAATACCTTGCTAAGGGCAAAAGGCAATCCTAGCCTGAGACCCCCCCCCCACCAGGATCCTGTAAGTCTACTTTAACATATAAAAATTCCTTTGGAAACTTCCTTTCTCTCTAAATGCCCCCCCCAAGATACCTGTTGGCAATCATCCCCCAAGCATATGGGCCATCAATATACATCTGAAGAGTCTCATGACTAAGGTCTAGGTAATAAATGAACTTTCCCAACAATAGCTAGCCCCCTCAAGGTCCTGCAAACCTTGCTTCCAAAATTCTTTAGAGACTTACACTATCCCTAACCCTCTCCCGACTTGAGGTTACATAATGGGCCACTTCTCATGACGCCGGAGCAGCTCTTCCTGCCCATGGGCCCTATCCCCGTGCTTTAATAAACCACCATTTTGCACCAAAGACGTCTCAAGAATTCTTTCCTGGTAGTCTGCTCCGGATTCCATCCACCAAAACTCATCGATATCCCACAACCTCATCATTTGTAAGTTTCTTCCAGATACTGGAATAAGAGAATAAGAATAGAAGCATTAGTGCAATCTCCTGAAAAATAGCTGGCTACCCAAAGAGTGTAAGTTTAAATTATTAATTACATTATGTATGGTTTGAAGAAACCAGCAAGTCTCTGTATAAAATAAAAATTTGCAACCAAACAGCTAAAAGCTGTGATAATAATTCTAAAAAAATTAACATTTGAACATAGGCTAAAATATAATATTTAAATATCTAGGGTTTTATATTTCTAGATTAAAATGTTTCTATAAAAAATTTAAGATTTTGCAGCTTTGGGGAATTCTTTTAACCATGTCCATGTCACTCGTTAAACCTGTATAAAGTATTTTTAGTATTTAAAAAGAGATGAAAATTAAGTATAAATAAGAGAAATGAGAATTAAAATTAATATTTTAGGCATGAAGGGGAACAGAATTTGCCACCCCAAAATATTCCTCTTGGGCATAAGGACTATCTTGAGCTGGATATTTTTTAAGAAACAGCAGACAGAAGAAAAGCCCTGAAAACAGTTTAAGATACCATTTAAGGGACATTTACATTTATATGGAAAATCTCCACTTGTAAGAATGTTTCCACCTTTGTAACTGGAAGAGGAGGGTCACTAAAGCTCTAGAAACTCTTAAGAAGGCAACAACCTAAATCTACCTACTTTGCATTTCTTGATAGTCTCCCAGTAACTGGCTCCCCACCCCCAACATGTCCTTTTACCCTTTGCTGGTGATGGTATTTAAGGTGGTGTCTTAGGCCATTTTGGAGAGTTAAGTGCTCAACGTGATAACTGCACTCCCTAATCCCCACCCCCTATTAAACACATTCCCTCCCCACTTCCTGTACTCCTCCACTCCCTCCCCTGTGGTAACCATCAGTTTGTTCTCTATAAATAAGGTCTGTTTTTTGATCTTTCTCTCTCTATTCCCTTTCCTTGGTTGTTTTGTTTCTTAAACTCTACATATGAAAATCATATGATATTTGTCTTTCCCTGTCTGAATTATTGTGCTTAGCATAATACTCTCTAGCTCCATCCATGTCATTGCAAATGACAAGATTTCACTATTTTTGATTTCTGAATAATATTCCATTATACATATACCACATCTCTTTATCCATTCATCAGTCAATGGACACTTGGGCTGCTTCTGTAAGTTGGCTATTGTAAATAATTTCTGCTATAAACATAGGGGTGAGTGTATCTCTTTGAATTAGTGTTTTTATATTCTTTAGGTAAATAACAAATGGTGCAATTGCTGGGTTATAGGGTAGTTCTATTTTTAACTTTTTGAGGAATCTCCATATTGTTTTCCAGAGTGACTCCACCAGTTTGCATTCCCACCAATAGTGCAGGAGTGTTCTTTTTTCTCCACATCCTCACCAATACCTATTGTTTATTGTGATGTTGATTTCAACGATTCTGACAAGTGTGAGGTGATATCTTGTTGTACTTTTCACTTGTATTTCCCTGATGATGAGTGATGTCCAGCATCTTTTCATGTGTCTATTAGCCATCTGTAGGTCTTCTTTGGAGAAATGTCTGTTCATGTCTTCTGCCCATTTTTAATTGGACTAGTTTTTTGGGTGCTGAGTTTTAGAAGTTCTTTATATATTTTGGGTACTAACCCTTTAATGGATATGTCATTTGCAAGTATCTTCCCCCATTTCATAGGCTGCCTTTTAGTTTTGTTGATTATTTCCTTTGCTGTGCAGAAGCTTTTTATTTTGACGAAATCCCAATAGTGCTTTTGTTTCCCTTGCCTCTATTACTGCATATTTTCAAGATAAACAGCAACTAATTCTCAAGTAAGAGGACTGGATAGAACCATTTGTCATACATAGTTCATCCTAACTTTACTGAGTAATTGGGATGAGCATCTCTGTTACTTAGTTTTATCAGGGGGAGGGGGGCATACTTCAGGAAGTAGAGATAGGGCTGCTGTCTTCCCTGATTACATTTCAAAGAGATGGCCCTCAGTGAAGGAGGAATTCAACTGCCTCCGTTTTAATCTCAAACTTTCTAGTTGGGTTCCTCTTTCCAGCTTGTCTCTTGGTTCAGACAGAAGAGGCTGAGGGCAAAGCATCTCCTGATGGGATCCGAAACTATCCTCTCCAGGAAACTGGCCTGAGCCAGCAAGATCCTGCCTGTGACTGACTCCAACACAAAGATGGATTTGACTTTCACAGCACGTTCCCACCCACTTTTGCCTCACAGTTTCCTTATGTAAACCTGGAAGTATTTTCAGCATTTTGGAGACTGTCTTTGAGATGCTAGTCCTCTGTCTTCCTGGTGTTGGCCTCAATGAAATAAATGTCTTTCTTGTTTCACCACCACTCCTCTTTCTGCCTTTGGATTTTGTCAGCAGTAACTGGCTGGCTGAACCTGGTCTGTAGCGAGGTACTCCTGCATCCCTGAGCGAGGGCTACACCAGGTCCTTGAGAAAAACATTTCTACGTCAAAAGTTGACAAAGACCTACCCAGTTTTTGAAAACATTTACATATAACTCAAAGAGAGGAGAAAGTACTCAGAATTACATGTTTTCTAAAGTAAATGTTCTGAGAAAGAGAAGGGGAGGAAAAATCTCTTCCCTCATTTCAAACAGATAATTAAACCTCTCCGTTTTCATTTGTTATTTGTCCTTAAAATTGATATTAGTGTATTTTTCCTCCAGTTGTTTTTCTGTCTAACTTCAGATTTGCCCTTTTTCTCTCTGAGGTCAGGGGGAGGCAATGATCTATGTTGGGGTCTGCAAACTAGGACCACAGACCAAATGCAGCCCACTGTTTGTGTGTCTTTAAATGATTGAAAAAAAATCGGAAGAATAATATTTCATGACACACAAAAATTATGCAAAGCACACATTCTGGTGTCTATAAATAGTTATTAAGACACAGCCATGCCTCCTCTACTAGTCACTGTAGCTGCTTTCTAGCTACACAGCAGTTAGTTGCAAGAGAGACCATATAACCACAAATCCTAAAATATTTACTCTCTGTACCTTTACAGAAAAAAATTGCTGACACCTGGTCTGGGTCCTTACTAATCAGATAATAGTCCCTGAACAAGCAACTTTACTACTACCAGGAGCTTGTTAGAAATGCTAAATCTGGGACCCATCCAAAGCTGCTGAGATCCCACTTTTTAACAAAGTATCCAATGTTACTTGTTAAACTTTGAGAAACACCAATGGAAGTAATATTTCTCTGCAAATTTTATTTCCCTCTCTGGTTTTCTCAATGAAGGCATCAAGTAGGGAGTCAGCAATCCTGCTCAGCTCTCATATTTAATCCATGTACTCCAGTATAAACTTTATCAGGAATAACAGTAAAGTTTTAGTTCTCAACTGCTTTCCCTTTGTCTAATTTTTTAACTGGCTCAGAAACTAGATGAGGAAGGGCACTGCTTATTGGATTACTCCCAAAACCCAGCAGAGAAATAGTAGTAAGCTAGCTGAAATGGGGTATATGATAAGCAGAGAGCTCCAATTATGAGAAGCTGCAATTTTTACAAAGGAAGATACAAGAGAAAGTAGATCATGTGTTTATATTATACCCGTTATTTTATAATCTGTTTCAGTCTTATTGAGACTGGAGAGGAGAGTAGTCCCTGGTTTCAGGCAGCCAAATTTCTGGCTTATAATCAATCAGAGTGATTCTTACTGACCTCAATTCTCTTGCGATGGTAGTTTAGTTTGCTTGGGAACTAATCCCCAGCTATGCTTAGAAGGGCATACCTGACTGTTTCCTTGGCTGTGCAGAAGCTCTTTATCCTGATAAAGTCCCATAAGTTCATTTTATCTTTTATT
>NC_048224.1:104602898-104709326 GCF_002007445.2 Ailuropoda melanoleuca | reverse complement strand
TGGTAACACTATGCATGGTAAATGTTTACAGAGAAAATCAAAAGATTGTTTACTACTAGACAACCACTTTAAAAGAAGCAATTATATGAATACATTTTTCATAAAGTTCATTTATTTTCTCTGAGAAATGTACACCTATTAACAAGATCCAGGTTAATATTAGCACTAGCTCTGAATCAAAAACAAACAAACAAAAAACCATTAAAAAAATAAAAACTAAATAACTAGATCAGCAAGTAATTTCATACATCATGAAAACAATCCTGTTTGTAGTAGGGTCAGGGAAAAAAGGAAAAACTTCCTAATTCAAAGAGAAAAAGAAAATTGTCAAAAAAATGAAAATACAGTTATAAATATACAAAAATTATCATTCCTGTCAAACTCTTCCTAATGTCCATTTGCCACATTCTATTCACTTTATTAATCAAATAAATCTTGTGAAAGACCAAATTACATAGATGATTTTATTCAGGCTGTTGTATAAGAAAGGATATTCTTTTTTTTTTTTTAACATTTTATTTATTTATTTGACAGAGAGAGAGTAGGAGCAGGGGGAGTGGCAGAGGGAGAGGGAGAAGCAGACTCCCCGCTGAGCAGGGAGCCTGATGTGGCACTAGATCCCAGGACCCTGAGATCATCCTGAGCCCAAGGCAGATGCTTAACCGACTAAGCCACCCAGGCACCCCAGGAATGTTCTTTAATGAAGTCATTTTAAAAGACTAGGAGGAAAAAGTGGGGTTCATTATGGAAACAAGGGGTTTATGAAGAAGGATGAGAGTCAGCCCTATTTGAAGGCTGGAGGTGTTTAATTCTTGGAATATACCACAAAAGTCACACCTTTGCAGTTAGCTTTTTCTCAGAATACAAGACGGGAGGGGAAGGTCTCTCAACAAGCTTTCCAGGAAGATAGGGCTCAGATAAAGTCAACATTGTTAGTCCCTTATTTATTCAATATTAATATGATTCAGTGTTGAACAATTCAGAGACAATCCTGAACCTCCTGAATAGAGTGGATGAAAGGTGAACTGGAATAGGCAAGTTAAGCTTCCAGAGGCAGGGATGCGATAGCTATATAGTCAGTATCAGAAAACCAGAACTATTACTATACCAGTAG
The DNA here is from genome assembly GCF_002007445.2 of Ailuropoda melanoleuca. NCBI lineage: Eukaryota > Metazoa > Chordata > Mammalia > Carnivora > Ursidae > Ailuropoda > Ailuropoda melanoleuca. The sequence continues at coordinate 104,708,212 of NC_048224.1, read as the reverse complement.
GTGAACACAGGATCACAAACATCAGACCTCATATACTATCTGTAAGGTATAGTCCACAGGTCTAAGATATCAGATATTTATGATATATATTTTGCAAGGGTGGGCATTGTCTTTAAAATATTTGCGTTAATTCATTCACAAAATTTAAACACATAGTTTGATGAGTGAAAGCCCATTTCTAACATTCATTCCTTTACAGTCTTCCTTCCTATACTGAACTCACAGCAAGATTTCTTGTATTCAAATCTCTTATTTTAATACGGTAGAGAAAAAAAAAAGATGAAAAAGTTAAGATGATTGCCCTAAATTATTAGGCATTAAATGAGCTCTTATATTTTAAACTCCAACAGCAGTCTTTTGGAAACAGCTATAATGTTGACAGACTAGATACAGTTTTTATTTTCCAAATTTTCTCTTTCTGAATACCATAGGTTTTCTAAGTTCTTTTTTTATTTCCAATGTCATCCTGATGCTTCTTAGGGAGCTCTTCAAAAGGGATAGCAAGCTTGAGATCCCTGTTAAAAACTGCCATGTTGGTATTTACAATGGTGCAGACTGTCATTAATATTTTCAGTTTAAAATATAAATTAGTTGTATAATGTTTATTAGGAAACTGATAATCCTCTCAGATTCCTAAAGTTCTTTTATAAAAAGGCATAGTAATTGCCTGAGAGTAATTGAAGTGTTAATGCCTGCCAACATTATAGCTGTATTTCAGTTAAAAAAAACAATTCAATGTTACATTTCCCAGTATTCAATATCTACCTAACAGTAGCATAAATATAATCTCTGAAGGGGTTGTGGACGCATTACCCCAAAATATGGCACCTTCACACATTAAATATTTTAAGCTGAAGGATTTGAGAAAATGGCTGGCGGATGCAGGAAGGTCACTCTGACCTTTTCGCCTATCCCCTTGTCCTTCTGAAACAGGTCATAAAACCCTCAAGTGAGGGGTGCCTTTCCCATCCATACCTAGAGGAAAGGAGTTTACTTATTCATGAAGAATCTCAATAAACAGACAGAACTTTAGTTCAGTCCCTACTCCTCAAGCTATCATATTCTTTCACAGCTGTCTACTCTTCATCAAACCTAGCATAAAAATACACAGGTCTAAATGTTTCATCAGCTTTTCATTTCCTTAGGAAGGCTCCCATGTCATGAAAAACTTATATATTAAATAAATTTGTTTGCTTTTCTCCTGTTAATCTGTCTTCACCAATGTTCAGATCTAGCCACAGACCCTAGAGGATCAAGCGAAAGCTTTTCCTTCTCTATATTTTCATTTCTGGTTCATCAAAATATTTTTATCTTGTTATTGTTGCTGGTTTATTATTATTTTACTATTTACTATATAGTTTGTTTTATTTTCCTTCCTTTTTTTCCTCTGTTCTAACATAAACTTACTCACTTGAGAGCCATATAAAGATTATTTTAATTTTATTTATTTATTTATTTATTTATTTATTTTAGAAAGAGAGAGAGCATGAGCAAGGAGGAGAGGCAGAGGGAGAGGGAGAGAGGCAGACTCCCCACTGAACAGGGAGCCCCACCTGGGGCTTGATCCCAGAACCCTGGGATTATGACCTGAGCTAAAGGCAGCCACTTAACAGACTGAGCCACCCAGGTGCCCCACTTGAGAGCCATATAAAATAGGAGTAAGCTTCTATCTGTAAAATGGGGTTATTAGTCTTTAATATGATTTAATATAATACCTGAAAGAAAATAAGTACATAATAAAGATTAGTCATTACCTGTATTATACACATTGAATAACTACAATTACACTATTTATTTAACTTTTAACCACATTTTATTTCTCTCTACTCCTTTCAAAAATATCTCAGGTATGGGATGCCTGGGTGGGTCAGTTGGTTAAGTGACTGCCTTCAGCTCAGTCATGATCTTGGGGTCATGGGATTAGGACTGCATTGGGCTCCCTGCTCAGCAGGGAGTCTGCTTCTCCCTCTCCCTCTGCCCTACCTCCCACTTGTTCTCTCTCTCTCTCTCAAATAAATAAAAAAATCTTTTAAATATATAGATATGTATATATATAGATATGTATATCTATATATATCTATACCATAGAACAATATATCAGTACTGTTTTTGTTTATATGAGAAACATCACCGTTTTACTTGTTTTGAGAACTGTAATTTAATTATATTTATAGCTCTTACTTAAATGGATTTACCCTCAAGAATTACATTCTCTCCATATCTGATTGGAAAAGACATCCAATTCCCCCTAATAACTGAGCCAAGGTTTATCTTTCAGTGGCAGTAGGTAATAATAAAACAGTCTCTCTCACCCTCTCTCTTTTTTTGGTCTGTATTGTTCATAGTCAGCAGTAAAACCAGAGGCTGGAGTACCCATTAAGTTGTATATTTGATAGACTTTATAAAGCAATCTTCAATAGCAAATAAGAAAAAAACCAAAATTGAGCAATAAATAAAAGAACAAAATTGAAAGGAATTGCACGTTGGCTGGAAAAGCATGAAGACAAGGAGTAAGAACGTTCTTTCTCTCTCTCCCTCCTGTCCTTTTTCTATCCCTCCCTCCCTCCCCTCTCTCACTTCCCCCACCCTCCACTCTCTGTTGTTCAGCTATTACATTTCACTTCTTCTAGAAAAATGTTTTTACCTTGAACTCTGTCTATTTGGGTTATTCAAGAACTGTCATTTATATCGACACTTTTCTTGACCACAGTTAACTTTTTCAGTGGTAGATATTTCTCCACAATTGGACCTATCATTATACACACATGTCATGAACTTTGATGATCCCAGGACCAAGATTTTAGCACAAAACACTCTTACCATTTCTATTAGAGTCTCAAGACTCACACAGGTACTTGGGTCTCTTCTATCTAGGTTTCGGAACATATTTGGTGCAGGTAATATAATTCCACGAGTAGCTAAAGAGGGTTCCTGATTATCATTCAGGGCTAATAGAAACCGAGAGGAGACACAGAATGACTTCATACCTTCATACAGAAAAATTTTAAGCTCTTCAGATAAAGCGCATCCTCCATTATTCATGAATGGAAATAATAATTACACATACACGCATACACACATAAACATAATAAATGTTGCCTAAGCAGTCTCAAATTATCTGTGATAAGGATCCCTATTAATCTTTTCTTGTCTAATGCAGATGAATACTTCGGTAAAATACAATAAAAACATCACATCAACGTTAACTGTTCTAGAAATTTCTAAATGTTTATTTTCTATTTCTGTACTTGACTTGTTAAAGACTTTTAACAAATAATTTATAGCATATTACATTGACCTGAACATCTCTATTCCCACAAAATGTCACTGTATATGATTGGGATTATATTTTAGTGGAAGCAGCAAAATCAGAGTGTCATAAGCCAGAGATGATAATAGTATATTTCTATTTTATATAAAGTCTGAAGGTATGTAAGCCAGGTATGGCAGCTCTGTATCATGGAGTCCCCAGATACCCAGGCTTCTTCCATTCCATTGTGGATATACTTGGGCTCTATTGGTTTTCCATTTGAGGAACATGGGGGCTTTAGCGCTTTGTCATCAGATAATAACAAGAAAGCACTCATGTGAGCTATTGAAATTCCAAGCACCTGACATATATATAGCACTTCTGTCCATAACTTATTAGCCAAAATTCAATTTCAGGGCCACACTTAACTACAGGGAAGCGTTTGAGATGAAATCTTTATCCTGGGGAGTTTGACTAACTAAAAAGAGATCCAGGATAGGGAAGAAACTGCAAGCTATAAGTATACTTCAAGCTCTTTGCATAGGTACAATTTAGTGTTTAAATGAGTTCCCAAAAATAACACATTTGGTTCATTACTTAAAAAAAATTCTATCTGAGGTTTATTTGCCCTCCAAAACTTTTTGAAATAGTAGAGATCTATTTTTTTCCCAAAATTGGAATTACTGGAGCTCAGTTTCTGCTCATACTCTATCTATTCCAGGAAATAAAATGCAGATTTAATTTTAAACAGTTCAATGACCGTCTCTATTAGATATGAGTGATAAAATTCATTTCACTGCCTCAGTGACTTTGACATCACTGGACAATCATATCCTCAATAGTGTCATTTACAAAGGAGAACAAAGGAGGATCTATATTATTATCATTTTAACTTGACAAAAGCATATCACTTCTGGGATGGATTAAGTACTCACATGGCAAATTTCATGGTCCCTTTTGATATTTCAGGATGAACTTTTATAACATATGCCCTTTTAAGAACTAAGACAAAAAGATAGTGCTTAAACACATCTGGAGGATTTTTTTCCTAATAAAATTTATGAAATTACAGTCGCCTAAAGTAATTATCAATGTAATTTGCTAATCCAAGTGAGTCACTGTGCAGGACAGAGGACTCACATTAATTTTAAGATACCTGAAGATTAGATTTCTTTTGGACTTTTGGTAACAAGTCACATACAAATTTTTGCTTCCCGCCCAAAACTTCTTTCTTCCCCAGTGCCCAGATTAAGAACAAAAAAAAAAAAAAAAAAAAAAAAAAAAAAAAAAAGGAAGAAAGAGTGATGGCTTGGATTAGGATATATTAGAGGGCACTGTTTAGATTACATTATGAGGATTGGACATTTGATGGGATAAGTATATATGTACTAAAAGAAATATGAATTTACAGCATGTTTATTTTCCTAAGATTAGCATAATGCTTTAAATATGCATTTTCTTACATTGTGACCTTAAGGTTTGAGTTCTGTTTGCAGTTCAGACAGAAGTAATTCAATAGTTTAGGTAAGAGATGATTATATCTTGCATGAGGTTAGTGATGGTGAAGATGGAACAGATGTGAATAAATTAGAGCATCCAACAAAGGACTTAGCGATGGATTCTATTTATAGGGGAGAGGTAAAAAGAGTGATGCCTGGGTTTCTAAGCTGGTGAACCTTAACGGATATTGGTACCATTCACTGAGATAGGGAGAACTGAAAGAGAACCATACTTTGAAATCAGTGTTGTGCACAATTTCAGAATGGGTGCAACAGAAAGCATTATTATCTGACACAATTACGAAGTGTGTTCTTAGAGTAGAAAGAAACCTTAGAAGTGATCTAGTCTATCATCTTAAATAATGACAGCTATACTATTTCTGCTTGGATGTCTCAAGTGATAATATCCTCTTGGCTTTATAAACACAGAATCATACTTTTTAAATAGGCATCATTATTTTGATATTCTTCTTATGCTCAGACAACAACTGCCCCTTTGTAGAAGATAATAGCAATTTTGAAAGTAAAGTAGAGTTCTGTAAGGCTTTCTCTACCTGTTCAAAAAGATCTTGACACTTCTTAATTAAATATTTATTGCTTAGAATGGCAAACCTGATCCCCTGCCTACCGAAGAAGTTGTATTTTAAAATGAGGAAAAATTACAACCAATATACAGATGATGGAGACAATCAAACCCACAAAAGAAATACCTTTTTTTAAAAAATTAAACTGAGGTATACAATGAATGGGTTTGTATGGTTAAAAGATAAAGTGAGGTATATTAAACATTTTATGACTTATTAGAACAAAAATCAATTTGAATGGGGCAATGCCTAACCAGAGGTGGTTAGGAATGCTCCAGTGACTGGAGCCACCTATGGGCTCCCCAAATATGTAGCAGAAGTCATTGCATATATACCTGATCATTCTATACATGCGGTAGTTTATGCTCTTTCAACTTAATTACAGTTTGTTGATTTTTAAAACAGCCATGGATGTTTGCTTGTTTATTGAATAGTATCATACACAAAAAGCCATAGACACGAAGATCTTGAAGGAAAAAAAATCTAAATACTAAGGATATTATTGAGACTATGTTATTCTTTTTTTAAGAAACAGATACTTAATATTTGTTTGTGTAGAATATTTTATGTAATATATGTTGTCAGAAAGTGCGAAGTGTCTGTTTACCCTACTTGCAAGAAAACAAGTTAGTGTATGTAATTTCATGTATATTCCAGCAGCAGTACCAGATTGCAGAGAAACAGGCCATACATTTCTTACACCAAAAACACCAGCCTGGGTAGGATCTTAGTGTCAGTTCTTTGAGTCCCAATCCTTACTGGAACAAACAGTGTCATAGTGTTGGAGATGTCACACTGGAACACACAGTGTCACAGTTCTGGAGGTTGAGAAGTCCACAATCAAGGCACCAACAGATTTGGCGTCTGGTGAGAGCCCACTTCGTGGTTCATAGACAGCTATCTTCTTGCTGTGTCTTCACATGATTGAAGTGGGGAGGGAGCTCTCTGAGGCCTCTTTATAGGGCACTATCCCATTAATGAGGGCTCTACCCTCATGACCTAATCACCCCCAAAGTCTCTGCCTCCTAAAACAATCACATTGGTGTTAGGATTTCAACAAACAAATTTTGGGGGACACAAACAATCAGCCAATTGCCCACAGTGAGAATCAGGTATTATTTGGGTATGCAGTGGATTGTATCAGAGGAGAGTTCCTCCAAAATTATAACACTAAGTGCTTATATTGGGCAGCTGGTATCCCATCCCATTAACCCTATGGGAGAAAAAGACTTTATTTTAATCTAAAATGTCAAAGTGTCTTGTGATATGAGGAGGGGGAAGGTCTCTTGGTTTGTTACACTGAAATCTAATCAGATGTCTCTCGGGATGGTGTAAATCTTCAGGAAGATGAGTGGAATTTTTAATATCCTGAAATGTGTCTAGGGAGTGAAATGTTCTATTATTCCTTTCTTATGAAGACCTGAAACATACAGGACAAAAGAAAAAGAAAAAGACTACCCAGAGAAATCCAGGAAGAACTGGCATTATGCTTATACTAGAATCAACTAAGATTCTCATAGGTGCACAGGGTTTCTGAATGTAACAATGGCTCCTAATTCTTCTTAAGGACTCATCATGGTATATATCAAGACCCTGTCATCAAGACCATTCTTACTGAATCTGTCATGGAGCCTCAGGCTCTTAATGAAGTAGATGATGAAGAACAAGAAGGAATTGTTAACAACCAGTCAGAAGAAAGCAAGAATGAATTGGATAACTCTAAACTCTCAAACAGGAATGCAGAAATGTTTCTCCACCAACTAAAGGAAGGTAATTCTAAGTTAATTAATAAACTGTGGATTGATATTCAGCAGAAAAGAGCTACACAGTCACAAATAACAACCCCTGCAGGAACTCTTATCATCTGCCCCCTACGTCAGGGGAATAAAAAGCTGACTCTCAATGCTACCAATGCTGTCAAGAGAACCCACACCAGGCTTCAATCTGAAGAATCTACTGAGACTCTAGACTCAAGCTATATTGTGGGAAAAGTGTTAAACTCAAGGAAGCCAAAACAGTTGTTAAATAAAGTGAAAGGAAAACTGGATTTGGGCGATCTTTCCAAGCGGAAGAAAACCATGTTAGCAGCCAGTACAGCCTTCACAGACTTTTCAAAGAGCAATAAATCCAGGCTGGATGCCCTCAAACACATGATACATGAAGTGGAATACTAAATGAAAGACTAGGAATGGTGGACAGGATGTGAGGTCAAGGGACCACAGAGTAGTCAGTCTTACAGGTTTCACTCTATCACTGGTAAGCTCTCTCTATTGCCTGGTTTGGTACCTAAAAGAAAGTGGGCTCCAGCTGCATAAAGTAGAGCTAAGGCAGCAACTGAAACAAGTGTTAGGTGATCATCGAGAGCTCACTGATGCATTTACAGGAGAAATTCTTCTTCTTACAGAAGAAAATACTGCTACCCAGGCAAGACTTCTGCAGTACGTGGTCACATCAGATGAGCAACTTATATCACTCCCACATGTCATGAAGAACTGTCCTTTGATAAATAGGAACAAGAAAAGTCAGGCATCAGAAAGGGGATCCATGAGTAGGAAAATTATAGATAAATCAGAGGGCCCTGCTGTAAATGCTAATGTCTCCATGCCATTGATGTTCAGAAGGGGAGAAGTGGTTGAGTTCCCACAGAAAAACCTGTCTGTTAAACTATCTCAGGTACCAAACTCCCCAGATGTTGTGAATCTGGCCAACAATTTTCCAGCACAGATATTTGAGCCTGGCAGCTCAAATAACACCACCAAGGCAGAAGATCAACTCAGAATTCTCTCCCTTGCAGGATGTATTAAGGAGGACTGCTCAAACTCGTGCTGCTCCATGAATTCCTCCAATTATGGAAGTGATTGAGAAGGAACAAAACTAAGAAAAGAAGACCTTACCTACTGGTGCAGACAATCAGAATTCAAACAAAGAGAGTTACCTCTTCATACTCAGTGGTGGAGGGTCTCTCACATGGGAGAAGATCTGGAGAACAAAGCCCAGTCTCCTTTTGTTAACCTCCTGAAGTCCTCTGCAGTTCCCATTCAAACACTCAGCAGGTCAAAACCCCCAATTTCTCAGAAGAGCCCCCAGTACCGGGAGATGGGCAATAGCTTAAAACAAATGAGGCATCAATACAAAGAAAGGATATCATGCCCAAATTGCTGGGTTGACAATGCATAATTCAGCTATCAAGGCACATCAGAATAAGAATATTGGGCCAGGGGAACAGCAAAGGGGATGGACTTCAGGAATTAAAGAAAGACAAGTCATGCAAGTGACATGACTGCTACTTTTGCAGCAACATAATCTCTAACACCAAGCAGCATGGAGGAACAGATTGCAGAAATGAATCAGCACAGTATGGATGCTCATGGAAAACTCTTGCAGAGCAGCAGACACTTGCTGGTTTGAATCTTTCCTCTCCACAAGTATCACCCATCCTGTCACCTCTCGGAACATGGACTGAAGGAGGAAAGAGGACAACTGAAGTATCAATTACATGAGCAGAATCCCCTGAAAGTTCAAAATATATTACTGTCTCTCCGACCAGTGGGGTAAACATAAGATCTTCAGGGGCTACTAGGAATTCTTGTTCTCCATTAAATGCTACCTCAGGAACTGGGTGATGCATACCTCTTAATCCAAGAGCAAAGACTGAAAAACCAAAATGAAGAAGGCTGGTTTGTTCTTTCTACCCACTTGTCATAAATGAAGTTAGTTGTACAGAGTTTGTTAGTAATATATCCTTGAGCTTCCACCCCCTTTTCCCTGCCCCTGCTTTCAAACTTTCATGTCCTTCTTTTAAAGAAAACTTTTAGATCTTTTACAAAGATCTTATGACTTAAGAAGGGTAAGAGCAGGTGGGATCCTGGTATAAGAAGGTGGTGGTATATAATATGAACTTTGTGTTCGTTTAGGAATAATTGGCTTTATTTATCATAAGAAATAAAGAGCCTTGGAGGTGTTTGTAAGGGGGTAAAGAATATCGTAATTTAATATATATTTTCAAAAGATCACTATGGCTGATGTTTATGAAAATAGAAATAAACCTGCCAATACAAATGTATCTTCCAATATCAATTCAAGCAAAGAGTAGCCCATAGAGAAGTAAAAAGTTAAGTGCAGACTTCTTATGTAACTAGTATTTCATGACTTATGATATCATATAAATATTATGATAGGCAGAATTCTGAGATAGCCTTAAGATGCCAAAATTCTACTGTGGTGCTGTACAGGCTACTCTCCTCTTGAGGAAAGGAATAATTTGTAAACATGATGAGGTAAGACTCCCCTGATTAGTTTACTAATCAGATGACTTAATCAAAAGGAAGATTATGGAAGTAAGCTTGTACTAATCAAGTGTGCCCTTTAAAGGGTCTTGTCCTTCTGAATTTAGGGAGATTTTAATGTAAAAGCAAAGGAGGAAGGCATATATCAAGGATCTGAGAGTGCCACCTGGGAGCGAGGAACAGCCCAGATTTGACAGCCAGAAGGAAAGGCAGGCCTACAGTGAAATAAACACAAGGAACTGAATTCTTCCAATCACCTGAATGAGTTTGGAAGAAGATTCAAATCCCAGATGACAATCTCAGTCCCACCCAATACATTCATGTCAGCCTTGTGAGACCTGAGAGGAGGATGCAGCTCATTTGCCCAGACTCTTGACTCACAAAAAAAGTGACAGTATGCGGGTGGTGTTGTAAACCCCTAAAGCCCCTAAATTTTTGATAATCTGTTATACAGTGTTAGAAAACTCTGTGTGTGTGTGTGTACACTCATTCTATAATAGATTAAAGCCTTTTTCTTGAATTGCTCTTGACAAACAATAATTGCTGTGTTACAGAACTCCTAACTTAATTGTGAAATTAGGATAAAGTTTTAGTCAAAGTTTTGACAAGGAAGTTTAGTCATGACTACACAAAAATACACTGGTATGATATAATTGCTTGAGTCATTAACATGAAGTTTGAAGTCATGTCACAATTAAGTTAAAAAACAATTCTGAAAATGCTTTTCAACAACTTAGATTTGAAGGGGTTCAAACACATAGTTTGCAGTGGTGTAGTCATAGGCTAAAGTGACGTTTTTCATCTCAACATTGTCCTCTCCAGATTAACCTCATGTCAGTACAGTGCATAACACCTCACCTGAATGGTTGCAGAGAGTCTTAAATATTTTCTAAGCTGAAAATTAAGTGATTTGAAAACTCTAGACCCAATACATTAAAACAGAGAAATCATGGTGGTTGGCAGTTAAATCAGTCTGCATGGTCAATCATTTCATTACTAATTGTATTTTTAACCTATGTATGCAATTTAAGTTCCTTACCAGATGTCCACAGGTTTTTCACAAATGTTTAAGTACCAAAATGAAGTTTCAACTACTGAATAATACATATAATATATAGTCTTATGGTATAAAATAGCATAATTTTGATATTTAAATAACTGTCCATTTATTTTACCAGCATTACATAGGAGAGGAAAAATGGTTAATGATATGTATATATACTCCTTTAAAAAAAAAAGAAATAATGCTTAAGAGATTCATGAAGGTCATGATTTAATGCTAAAGACAAATAAATTGGTTGGTGCTGTTATTTTATTATATTAATTGTGCTATTAATATATTATAATTTAAAAACCCATTTTATTCCAAAATTTATAGAACATGAACTATAGAATAGAAGTTCTAACATAAGATCTTGTTAAAAAAAAAAGACTCAAGTTAAATTAGCATAATCTGTTTGGGCAGTAAAGATTTTAACGTTCCCATTTAGGTAAGGCAAAACAAGGCTTGAGAGGTAAATATATTGACCAAGATCATATAGTGAATAAGCAGCTAAATCTGTTCATATCCAAGGCTTAATTCTTATAACCATCCTACTTCTATAGCAGCTCACATAACCAATGAATGTGAACTTTTGACATACAAGGAAATTATTGATGTAAATTTTTTTTTAAGTTTTGATTGACTTTGTATGAATGGTTGAAGTAAAACTAGCTTATTACTTCATTACAATTTTAAATAAGAAATCAAGTGAAAAAAACAGCAGAAAAACGAAGCATTATTTAATTTGTCAATGTACAAATATTTTCACTAGAGTAAAGTGTCTGCAAAGTAGGTCTTCTCTCAGAATAAAATGAAGATTTGACTGACAAACAATACAGCCTTAATTTTTTAAGTGAATTGGGTTTTCTGAGTACTTGATGTTTTGTCTGTAGAGGATCAATGAATCTCCTTTTTTTTCCCCTAGATGTAAACAGTTGAATTAGAAAGCGTGCTTCTCTTTTTCAGTCCATTATAAAGCCTAACAGCATAGCCAGTCAATGTCAATTTGTGTGTTAACATTTCCAGTTAGGTTCCCAGGAATCAGAAAAAAGAAAAGCATGGGAACTAGGAGCCAGGACCTGCTCTTTAAATGGTGTTTCAGAAGAAAAGAGTCATGTGCCTGTTGCTAGCTCTTCTGAGGGTACCAAGCAGAGGAGAAGTCTTTAACAAAATGAATTTTAAATGAACGTCAATCTCTTTGTAGAAACAGAAACAGCATTCCTTGAAAAGGAAGCAATCAGGCAATTAATTCTGGATAAGTAATTTTTGGTATCAGAAAGGAAGAAAATCAGACTAGCTTGTCAGCTTAAAGTAAGGATGACAGGAAAATACGGAGATGCAAATCATTTCATCCATCTAAAATGTTGATTTGTCAGAATGAAAAAATACCACTATTGAATGTCTATATTAAGATTGAAATTTGACATTCTAAGTGAGAAAAAAAACCCATATTAATAGTATTTTTAAAATCTCCTTTAGCCAATTTGATGACCTTATGTAAATTGAATTTGTGAATAATTTAGCTTTCCAAAATGTATTCACAGGAGCATATATTTCAATTGATTTTTTACAGGTGTTGAAAGGTTTCTGTAGGATATTGAATATAAACATTTAGATTAACAGTTTTTTTTTAAGATTTATTTATTTTAAAGAGAGAGAGAGCAAGAGAAAAAGCATGAGCAAGGGGAGGGGCAGAGGGAGAGGAAGAAATAATCTCAAGCAGATTCCCCACTGAGCTTGGAGCCGTTTGATGCTCCATCGCAGGACCCCAAGATCATGATCTGAGCTGAAATCAAGAGTCAGCCGCTTAACGGACTGAGCCATTCAGGCACCCCTAGATTTAGTTTTATTTGATGCAAGGTACCCTGCTATCTTTAATATACTAATTTGTGCTATAAATCTCTAAGATTAGGATAGATTATTCAGTATTTCCTCAGTAATTTTCCTGTTTTATCATTCATTCATTCATTCATTCACTCAACAAAACTTTTTTTCAGTGTCTTCCAGACACTGTTCTAAGCACTAGGAATATAGCAAAGAATGAAACAGATAAAACTTCCCACCTTCAGTGATTTTGCATTCTAACTGAACATCTTGTGGGTACAACGTCTCTGTAGCAGTCTTTGAAAAATGCTGACAAAATATATACATATTGTTCCAGAATTTAATAGGGTAATAGGTAACACTTGTCAGAAGTAGGGTGACAATGTGGTTTGGATATTTTCTTAGCAGAGAACTTAAGACTATTTGATGCCACTTTGAGAATACCTATTCAAGGAGTAAAGCCATTCAACATATACAATCGATAAAATTAGAAGATAAAGGCCAATAACCATAATTATCACTTGAGAAGTCAAACAGGCAAGTTAAACAGTGAATTACAAAATCATACAATTTCATGTTGGGGGTTATGGTAAATTAAAAGAACTAATACACTGAAAGTTCTAAAATTTTAAGGCACAGGTGGCAGGATTCAAATTATTCTCCAACAGAATACAGTTTAATGCAAAGTGGTTCTCTTTAACATAGCCACAAACCACCACACAGTTTTCCTCTCCTAAGAATTCCAGTAGCTGGCATTGTTAGTTGAAAAAAAAATTATCAAAAGTAGAACAATTGTTCTGTAGTATCATTTGGAGTAGTGGTACAGCCAAGTTCATACAGTGATACACTCTGGAAACAACCGGGATGCTCATCAAATACGAAGACTGCCTGCATATGAGGCTATCTACATTGGATTATCAGTGTTGGTGCCCATATGCTATCAAATGGAATCTGATCAACACACATGAGATACAACATACACATTTTTTATGAATGTTGGATGTGGCTCATGTTCTGTATTTAAAAAAAAAAATTAAGCTCCATGCTAGCTGTGGAGCCCAATCCGGGGCTTGATCTCACAATCCGGAGGTCAAGACCTGGGCTGGGGTCAAGAGTCAGATGCTTAACCAGCTGAGCAACCCAGGTACCCCTCATGTTCTGTATTAAAATGAGAAAAGAACCAGTCAAGGTGGGTCTCCTCATATTTTGGTCGCTTGAAATCTCAACCACCAATAATATATTGTTCAAGGCTCACAATGGCTTGTAATTATTACTTAATTATTATTTAATTATTGTTAGCTGCCATCTGTTGAGTTCTCACATATACCAGCCCTTTGCATATCATCTCATTTAGCCTTTACAACAACCTGGAAAATTAATTATTATTATCCTCATGTTGCAGAAGAGGACACAGAGACATATCAAAGTTAAATAACAGATGAAGTTCACACAGTGCCCTGATTTTTACAATCTCGTTTGTGAGAGGCCAAAGACAGCACTGGCTCCACTATTCTTCCACTTTTAATTCAGGCCTGAGCTCTTTTTTAAAACACTGATAAACATAGCATCCAAAACACATCAGAACAGTGCTCAGCACATAGGGACTACTCAATAAATATTTGTGGATAAAATTAGTGATATGAATATAATTATAACAGTCTTTGCTCTCATTTACAATTGAAAAAATCCCATACTAGGAATAAATGCCATACTAGGATTGAACAAAAAGTTGATGGTTAACTTTGATCATTATCTAGCAGTAGGAAATGGCTGTTTTTTTCATTCCCAACCAAGAGTGTGTTTAAAATGTCCTTTCTATCTTGAGACATCACTTTTCAAACATATTTTCCCCATTCTACTCCTCTAAAACTCATTTGAATACACAAATTGACTCTTGGATATGCAAATGTACATCACAGTTTAAATTAAATTTAATTTGATTCCATATAAAATAAAACCAATGATTAAACTGGTCTTTTTATTGTGTATTTACTTTACTTTTGCTAACAGAATGCACTGCTTAAAGAGAGACAATTTTGGTGTTTACAAATGTGTCCTGATTTGCATGCTTGGAAAAAATTGCAAACAACTCAGTTCTATTAGTCAATACTTATTGACCACAATCAGAGTTAGTTATTCAGGTATACTGATCATAAATTATAGCCATAACATTTATTTTATAATAATAAATTACAACTTTAATTAGAAACTCTCTCATGTGATGTTTTTCATTTGTGAGGATCTCTTTATTGTTATTTAGAGCCCTTCTATGTAATCAATACTCTATTAAGGTTTCAAGTTAATAGTTTGTATGAATCAAAAATTTAAAAGCTGTCCTCAACGAAAAATCATTATCATTATTATCTTGTTGTTTAATATTTATTGTGTACCACATTTCTTCACTGAGCTTTCACATTATATTGGTTTTAAAGCTCTCAGTAAAATACCTATAATAAAAACGAGAAAATTTTCTATTTGTTTGGGTTTGAAAGGCAATTATTTTTAAACTTGAGGTTCTCTATATTCTGAATTACTTAAAGTTTTATTTGAAGAAAGGGGGCCAGAAAACTTTAGCTAAAAACTTCAAAGATTTCTAAAGTATGAAAAATTCTCTTGTGTCCCTTTTTGCTTTTTCCTTTGATATTATTCTAAATCACTTAGTAATCGAAACAATTTGCAACAGATACTGTCCTCCATTCTCCCATGCTAGATTCCATATTTTGGTTTCACTTTTTAGAATAATATGTTTCAAAGACAATTACATATTCACAAACCTCCATGTTCTCTGATATATTCCCAAACTCACACAAAAACCATATATTATAAAGTTTGTACAATTTTTAAATACAGATATTATTAAGATATAATTGTTCAAGTAAGAATTAGTTCAGGGTAAACTATGTGGTAGTCACCATGTTATCCTCTAAGGGGTGTACAAAATGAGATTACCTTTGAATTAAGCTGGGAAAGTGAAATACTTGCACATAAAACATAATAAATGAGAACAGAGAGTAAACAAAGTAGGAACTCTGAGGTAAAAGGAGCTCACATTGATAGGGACCAAGGCAACAAGCCCTAAGTGAAAACCATTATGCACTTGGGGCACTTTCTGTTGGCTGCTGTTGTTACACTGATTCTCTGACAGAGCAAAACCAGGATGGGGGCCAATATATAAAGCCAGGCTTAGAACAGAAGCTCCACAAACCTGAGGACCCTGGCTCCAAGGCACTAGTGAGTTACCTGAGTTGCCTGCCAATATCACCCATCACGACGAAGCCCTTCTGAATAGACAGAAGGAGGCTTGTCCAACTAATTAGGAAGGGGCATTTTTTTTTCTTTCCCTTATTAGCTTATTGGACTAGGGTGGGAACTTGGGAAGGAACTTTCTCATATAAGCAGGACCTCCCCTTTGTTGGGGAGGTCTGTGGAACTACTCTCTCTTACTGCTGTGTCTCCCTTCAGTTCCAGCTATAGCTATAGCTCCAACAAAGACTTGCCTGTGCTTTTCACTTTTGGGTCCGACCTCATTTTTCTTCTTTCTATGATTATTGTTGGGCCCAAGAACCCAACTCTGGTTGGGTTCACCAACACATATTGTTGGTGAAGGTCAGAGAAACTATTTTGGAATTCATTTGGGTTCATTGCTATTCAACAAACAAGCAGGAAGCTAGATTGTTCAGTTGAGAGCAACAGAGACCAAAATCCTTCAATGGTGTAAACACACAAAATTATTTAGTAGTGTGGGGTCCAGAGCTGACAGGGCACTCTCTCTGCTCCACAAAGTCCTCACAGACCAGGATCTCTTCAGTTCATTATTCTGCTATCCCTAAAGTGTAGTCCATATCATCTTAGTCCAAAGAATAATCTACATTCCAGACATCAGGATGGAAGAAGAAATTAATAGAGGACAAAGGTCACATATATTTCTGGTTTTGTTAAAAGAATAATCAAGACTGCCTTAATGTTAATCTCAGCTTGATTAAAATTTAGACAGATGTTTTCCTGACTGTAAATCCCTAATCTCTTTTGTTAGAACAACTACTTTAGAAACTTCTAATTGCAAATTTTTCCTCTGCTCCTTTGAAATGTATATAAATCTCCCAGCCTTTAGCCAGTTTTACAACCTAGAAATGTCTTTCTCCAGGAGGTGGAGCAATCCCTTCAGATGTGATCAAGAAAGATAGTGCTCCTATGTCTGTTTCTATGGGAGTTTAGGAGCCTCACTTTGATGAACACGCTTCAGGAAACACAGATGGTCTAACCACAGAGAAAAACATCTGCAAACTCAGGAATGACTCAATGTGCTCAACACATCCCAAAGATCAGTCTGCCCACAATAAAGTCCTGTCCTCTACTACTTTCCACGACTTTCTTCATTGTTTAAAAACCCTCCTGCCTTTTGTTTTGATGGAGTTGAGTTCAATATCTCTTCCCTATTGCAACAGTCTTGAAAAACATCTTTCTTGCCTGTTTAATTTTCTTCCATACAATTTGTCTTTGACAAGGAGTTTGCCAGAAGTTGTCACATAATATTCTACCTTATAAGATGGACCAGGACTTTGCTGCTAGGCCACTGGGAAATGTGGTCTTTCTTTTCAACACCCAGATGCTGAGTAAAAAATTTGACTTTGTGAAAGAAAAAAGATAATTGACATTGGAGGCAGCTAACAGTCATTACCATGCAATCATTTACTTAATAACTTATGTGCAAAAATAACAAGAGGTGAATGTTACTTTTTGGCAGTTCTTACAATATGCAGTACTATTTTCAAGGTTCCTTTTGTTTTGTGTCTTTCTTGTCCACTTATCCTTCAAAATCTAGCTTCATAATTTAAAAAAAAGATATCTTCAATTGTTCTTTTTAATTTTCTTTTTCTTTTCTTTTTTTTAATTTTCATTCCTTTGTTCACTAGTGACATTGGACATTGTTTTTGTGTTGTGTTGAGCCATTTACATTGCTTCAGTTTTTAATTACTTCTTTTCCTCAGTGTTAGGAACAAAAGCTTATGGATGACTAATGTTCAAATTGTGTCACGTGCTCATCCTTGACCAATTATTGTGGTCAAAGGGATAGAATGTGATGATTATTTTTATGTTCAGGTGACACATTCACTCCACCAAATTGGCTTATTTCACCAAATCCATTTAGGATTTACTCAAAGAAATTCAGAAACTTTTACTAAAACAAGGGGAAATGTACTGAAACTGATAATGTTAATGTTCTAGGTTTCTTTCTTTTGCTCTTTGGTATCTCTCTGTCTGTCTCTGTCTCTCTCTCCTTCCTTCCCTCCCTCCCCCCAGTTGTTTATAACTGATACTGCTGGATTATTAAAGCTTTAATTAAAGTGTTATAATTGGTGTTAAAGAAAGTTTCTCTGCGTTACCTCTCAGTTTCAATATAGGAATGCAAATAAACCTTATTTGAAATTACTTTAATGTTTTCCAAACATAAGCAAATAAACTGTGATCTTTTTGAGAAGAAACAATGTATTTTGTTTTTCAATATATGCCTAGCTTGAATGCAATGTCAATTTTTGTTTGCTGAATGCTAATTTGGCTTAGGAAAATAAATAGAAAATGATATTGGCAGTATTACCTATGAATGGTGAAATTTTATATGGTAATTATTTAATCATAAATATGATAATTACATTCTTTATTAATCACATATTAATTTATTAATTTTAATGGTGAGCAATTATACTACGGTTAGTTAGCAATGGCTCTGGACCAGATCAACTCTACTAAATACAATAGTGCTCAATGAGCATGGACTTAACCAGATCTACCATGAATTTGCTATTTTCCCAGTAGCAACTATTCATAGTAAAAGATCTGAGCTAATTAGTCAGCAGCTAAAAGTACTTGGATTGCAAAATTAGAGTGTGCTAGCCTTTCTGGCTCTCCATTTTAAGACTCTTTACCTCTAACACATCTGAAGAGCTTTACAATTGATTTTTACTCCACAGGTTATTTCTTGTTGCAATGCTGCCTTGCATATTACTTCTTGGAAAACAGATTTTAATCTTGGTGTTATATGTTTTGATAGCCTTAAAAATTCATTCTTTATCCTATCAGTTTCTTATCTGACTTATTTCTAAATATCATTTATTATTTATTATTTCTAAATATCATTTATTTATTTATTTAAATTTTCTTTAGCATCTATTTTCGATTCATTATATACTTTCAATACAAAGAATATCCTTAATATTGCCTTTATGTGGCAATCTTTTTTCCCCAAAAATTATGCTCTGTAAGCCAGACTGGGGAAGAAAGAACGCCATGAAAGACATGGCAGAAAGAAAGAGAAAAAACTGCTGGATGTAAAATAGATCTCAATAATGTCAAAAAGCCAGTTTAAATTACAAAGATGAGGGAAATAAATGTGGTCATTATGAGCAAAGCTTAGCATTTGAAATATAAGAATTTAGAGTTCCATTTCTGGGGAATATAAGGTCTTCAGTCCTCTTGCAATGGCTGGCTGTAAATAAAGAGCTTGTGGTCATTGTCAAGATCAAAATCTCAAGAGTTAGGTTGTGATATGATCATCTATATGGATATTGAAGTCATTAATGTATAATATAGCTTAAAGTTGAAATACTTGGGAGTTCAGTTTAGATAGTGCATGAGAAGAGAGATAATAAGATTCATTGTTGTTAAACTAAAATTGCTTTAGATGAAGGACAAGGCATGATAAGCTTGCATTAGGATTCCAGGGGGTAGAAGTGGAAATTTTAGGAGGAGATCGGGGCTTTAAAAGGCTGTCAATATGTCAGTTTGTCCTAGTCAGCAGTCTACAGTCTTTGTCAGAATTCTAGAAAGAATGCTATTGGGTTGTCCCTCATGATTCCAAAATTTGGATGAAACTGTCACAGCTGGGCAAACAAAAACATAGAAACAACTTTCTGAGGCCAGAGAGTAGCAAGAAAGGATTCTCTGGTCTTATTATCTTCTGGTAGAAAACAAAATATGGCCTAGGTCATTTGGAGGCCTCATACTTCACAAGTAGACTTAGTGTTTCTAGGCAAAGTTGTTCAGTGCTTCCTTACAATAAGTCATTTGAACAGATAGCTAAAAAAAAGTAGGTTTTAATTTATCTTTGCTCACTGCATTGAGTGAGTGAGATTGGAAAACATCAAAGTGCTGTCCTCATAAACTCAAAACCACATATTATACATGATATGGCACTTAACATTTTTTGATCCACCATATTCCTGCAGCGCAGGAAATGCATATATGTTATCTCATTTAATTAGATTATAAATTACTGGTGGTAAATGTGGGTCACATACTCATTTTTAATATCATATATATGATATCCAAAGCATTGCTATGTTGGGTCACAATTGTCACTAATAAATAAAATTGAGCATTAAATGTATAATGTTGCATTCTTTGCATGAGAACATAAAACTTTAACTGAGTTTGCATTGTTAAGAATTAAACTTACAGATACACATGATCACAAATACTGATTGCTGATTTTTTTCAGGAGACACATGTCACATTCTGTACTTTCTATTTACTCATTTTCTAGCAGAATTTTCTTTGAATACTTCATTTTTATCTAATTATTTTCTTATTTAGGGTAAATGCACACTATCTTCCCTTTCAGTGTTGGTCTCACATACTGCTACTTTCCTAGTTTTGATTATTTATTTACTTTCCTACTTTATCCTAGAATCTATTTTAATACACTACCAAATGTGTATAAAACAGCTCAAGGAATAGAAATAAACAATTAATGTAATTGATACTTTAGGATGAGTACTGGAAATTACTTAGTATCAAGAGCAAGAAGGGCTCTAGAGAAGAAGAGAATGTAGAAAAAACTAAGATGGAAATCAGAAGCTATTATTTAACAGAATATGCAAATGAAAACTTAATGAAAAGCAATCCTAGATAACTAATAATACATAATGGGATCTAAATGCTGATTAGAAGTTCTGAGATTTAATTCAAATAGTTATTGGCTATCCTTTTAAATTCCCAAATGAAATGTTTACTTAATCAACAAATATGTGTATTTATTCATGAAACAAAGGCATGTGAATGCCTGATCAGGGTATAATTTGGAAAGAATCTCCTCTCTTTCTCCCCCCCTCCTTTCTCAAAGAAGAAATCAATCCAAGAGCAATACAAGCTATAATACTAATAGTTAATAACTTGTTAATAACTGATAGTCAATCAGTATGTGTTCTTCAACAAGTTTCTATACTTAAAAATGGGGACAATTAGACAATTCATTAATAGAGTTTTTGACAGGATTGAATGAAATAATACATACTCTTGTTTTAACATTACTTTGTGGCTGAGGACTATACCTGACATATAAATCAGCATCACTCACATGTAGCCAACTCAAGCAGTATCTTTTGAGGGTTTCTTCTTTTCTTTTTCACATATTAATATTACAGTGCCCAGGATATCTTTTCTATCCATGCCCATTGTCCAGATAAATACAACTGGTCTTCTGTCTTTAAATATGATCTGTATGTTTTAAAACCTTCCCTTTTATATCTTCAACTCATATTTTTCTTTAATCCTCTAGACTCATATTACCAACTTTTCAGAATAAATTCAGAAGCCAACCACCTTTTAATACCCCAATGCACTCTGGAATAAGCCATCACCATTTCTATAGCAGATTATCGTAACAGCTTCGTAAGTGGAAATGTGGTTTATTTTGTAAAGTTACAAGAATCATTCTCTCAGAATACAACTTACAACATGTCACTCTTCTCAAACTCATAGTAAAAGTCAATTATCATTATCTTTCTGACCTCATCCCTTGGCTATACTGCATTGTACTCTCAAAGTACTTTTCCTACTCTATTTTTCATAGCATTTGTTATGTTCCAAAATATTTGCTGATTTATAAAATTAATATGTTTATTATTTTATACCTCCTCCCCAACTAGGGAAGACAAGGAAACTGCACAAGGAAGGAATCTGTGACAGACTCCTTCACTGGTGTATCCTAGGAGTCCAGAATTGTGTCTTGCATAGAGTAGGGATACAACCAATATTTGTCAATGAACAAGCAGTGACAAAATAAAATTTAGAGTATGGGGTGTGGGTGGCTCAGTTGATTGAACACCCAACTCTTGGTTTTAGCTCAGGTCATAATCTCATGGGTCCTCAGATTGAGCCCCATATCCGGCTCTGCACTCAGCAGAGTCAGCTTGAAAATTCTCTTCCTTTGCCCCTCCCCTCACTTGTGTGAGTGTGCACACACTCTCTCTCAAATAAATAAATCTTTAAATATCTATATATCTATATCTATATAATCTAGAGCCTAAGTATTTGGCTATTTTTTTCAGTATCACTTGATTTTCTGACTTTTGATTGAACTGCATTGTCATAAAAATACATATCTTGATTTTCTAGGAGCTGTATTGTATTTGTGTGACTAGCCTACTGTTAGAATCTAAGAAACAGGAAGGCAGGGACTGCATCTACCTTGTTGAATGTGGTCTAGTATAATTTAGTACAGTGGCAAGTCCATAAAAGCATTCAAAATGTTTCTGATGACTATGAAAATACTGACTCTTTAGAACAATATTATCTCTTCATGAATGAGGCACACAAATTAAAATTTTCAGAGTTTAGGATAATGTAACTCATGTAATAGTTTATACATACATAACACAGCATTTTGAAACTCTGGGTGCTCTTTGGAATATTTGAAAATAAAATAATATGAACACTTATACTTTTGACCTTAATCTCAAATGTCCAATATATTTTTTTTGGAATGACTATATGAATAAATTATCTCTTCATTCTAGTAGACAGAGCAATAGTGTTCACGAGTTAATGAAAACCTATAAAATAGAATTTTGTCTTTTTACTAAAAGTGGTTCTATCCTCAACATAAGATTTTAAGCATTGCAAGGTATGTCATTAGTATAATCAAGGAAGCCTTATTAGTACTTAAAATATTATAGTATTTCAAACACAAATTAAAATACATCAAATACATTAAAATACGTTAAATAAATAAAATAAATAAATAAATACATTAAATAAATTAAAATATATTTCTTTTTACTTCAGTAATTCTGGAATTTTCATTTTCATATTACTGTTAACTCTTCCAGTATTTTTATGTAAAATAAAAAGAATATTCTTTAAAAATATTTCTATTGAAAATTGGAATTATCTGACGTATATTTGCAACATTAGGTTTGGATTTAGCAAGGATGTTTTATTCTGTTGGGACTGCTATAACAAAATACCACAATGGTTAGCTTATAAACAGCAGAAATGTATTGTTCACACCTCTGGAGGCTGGAAGTCCAAGATCAGGGTGCCAGCATGACCAGCTGAAAGCTCTCTTCTGGGTCATAGACTTCTCATTGTATCCTCATATGGTGGAAGGGGCTAGGGGCCTCTTGACATCTCTTTTATAAGAGCACTATTCCCACTCAGGAATCAGCCACCCTCATGACTTATATATTAATATATTAATATATGTAGATAGATAGATGACCTTTAAATCACAAAGGAGATAGAAAGAGAATGAGCAAAAGACAGAAGAAGAGAGAGGGAGGTAGTTTTACTGTGAATATAGTATTAAAGTATGGGAAATCCAGATGGAAAGCTTGCAAAGTAATCACATTTGTTTTGACCTTATACAGAAGAATATGTATGTTAAAGTTCAGCTCATGTGAATTTATTTTTAAAGCACAGCTATGTGTATTTTCATTTATTTCATGTTCATTCATGATGTACTATTGGTTTTCTTTCCATGTTATTTTTTTAGTCTATGTGGTATAGGTGAGTTTGGTTTATTTTTTGTATTATTCAAATTTGTTGTTTCCATAGAGCATTTACAGAGTTTATTTTGACAACTAGTTTAAAAATTCAGGGAACTGTGAAAGGTAATGTCTTGTTTGTGTTCTCCCTTTATTCTGTGATTTTACCAAAATCTCTTAAATGTTTGAATACGTAGAGAATTAAATATATCAAGGAGTATCAAAAACATTATGATTGTAATATGCAAAGGTTGTAAATGGTTGCATTGACTGTTAACCCCTTGTAGTCCAATACCTTAATCTAATCAGTAATTTGCGTTCAAGTAATTTCAAGTCACTTTTGCTCTCCTCATTCTTTTTTTGTTTTATTATTGTTAAGATATAATTCACAGGTAATATTGTGTAACTTCAATGGGTACAATGTGTTGCTCTGATACATATATCGCAATATGATTACCACCACTACAGCATTAGCTAACATCCCTATTGAGTCACATAATAGTCATTTCTTTTATGTTGTGGGAACAATTAAGATGTAGTCTCTTAACAACTTTGAAGTATATAATGTATTATTGTGGATTATAATCACTATGCTGTGCATTAGATTTCCAGAACTTTTTTATATTCTAGCTGCAAGTTTGTACCCTTAAACATCTCCTGAATTTCCCCATCCCCAGCTTTGGTAATTACCATTCTCTGTTCCTACGAGTTCAGCTTTTTTTTCCACAGGTAAGTGCTAATATATAGTACTTGTCTTTCTCTGTCGACTTATCTCACTTAGCTTAATGCTTTCAGGGGCCTCCATACTGTTGCAAATTGCAGGATTTCCTTCATTCTCATAGGTAAATAATATCCCATTGTATAAACATTACATCTTCTTTATTCACTCATCCACTGATATACTTAGGTTGTTTCCATATCTTGGCTAATGCAAATAATGTTGCAATAAACATGAGAGGGCAAATATCTTTTTGATATCCTGCTTTCATTTCCTTTGGATATATACCTACAAGTGGGATTGCTAGATCACATGGTAGTACTATTTTTAATTTTTGGAGGAACTTCCATGCTGTTTTCCCTATTGACTGAACCAATTTACATTCCCAATGAGAGTGCCCAAGTTTTGCCTTTCTCCACATCCTCACCAACATTTGTCTAGTACCTTTTCCTGATAAATATTTAACAGGTGTGAAGTGATAACTCTTTGTGATTTTGATGTGCATTTCTCTGAAGATTAGAGATGTTGAGCAACTTTTCACATACTTGTTGGCCAGGATGGCTTCTTTGAAAAAACATCTATTCAGTTCCTCTGCCCATTTGCTAATTGGGTTGTATCTCTGTTATTAAGTTGTATGAGTTCTTTATATATTCTGGCTATTAACTCCTTATCTGATGTATGGCTGTAAATATTTTATCCCATTCTGTAGGTTGCCTTTTCACTTTGTTGATGGTTTCTTTCACTGTGCAGAAGCTTTTTAGTTTGATATAGTCCTATTTGTTGTTTTTTGCTTTTGTTGTTTCTGCTTTTAGTGTCATATCAAAAAAAAAAAAGAAATATTGCCAAGATCAATGTCAATGAGTTTCTTTTCTGTTACTTCTAGTTTTATGGTATCAGATCTTTGGTTTAAGTATGTAACTCATTTTGAGTTAACTTTTCTGAATGGTAAGAGATAGGGGTCAATTTCATATTTCTGCATGTGGTTATCCAGTTTTCCCAACACCATTTGTTAAAGAGACCATCTATTCCCCTTATCAAATATTAGTTGACTATGTACGCAGGGAGTTATTTCTGAGCTTGCTATTCTGCTCCATTGATGTCTGAGTCTATTTTTATGCCAGTACCATACTGTTTTAATTACTATAGCTTTGTAGTAGTTTGAAACCAGGAAGTGTGATGCCACCAGCTTTGCTCTTCTTTCAAGCAATTGTTTTGCTATTCAAGGTCTTTACAGACAAACTCATAGCTAACATCATACTAAACAGTGAAAATGTTTCAAGCTTTTACTCTAAAATAAGGAACAAGACAAAGACAAAGGTGCCCTTTCTCACCACTCTTATTCAACACAGTACTTAAGGTCTTAACTAGAGGAATTAGGCAAGACAAAGAAATAAAAGGCATCCCACTGGAAAAGAAGAGGTAAAATTGTGATTATTTGCAGATAATATTATCTTATATATACAGGAAATTCTAAAGATTCAACCATAAAACTGTTTAAAATAATCAAAGAATTCAGCAAAACTGCAGGATATAAAATCAACAGAACCCGTTGCATTTTCTTCTTTTTTTTTTTTTATTTAGTTATTTGACAGAGAGAGAGACAGCCAGCGAGAGAGGGAACACAAGCAGGGGGAGTGGAAGAGGAAGAAGCAGNTATTTAGTTATTTGACAGAGAGAGAGAGACAGCCAGCGAGAGAGGGAACACAAGCAGGGGGAGTGGAAGAGGAAGAAGCAGGCTCATAGCGGAGGAGCCCGATGTGGGGCTCCATCCCACAACGCCAGGACCACGCCTTGAGCCGAAGGCAGACGCTCAACCGCCGTGCCACCCAGGCGCCCCAACCAGTTGCATTTCTAAACACTAATGATGACTATCTGAAAAAGAAATAAAGAAAACTGTCTTCTAATAGCATCAAAAACAATAAAATACTTAGGAATAAGTTTAAGGAAATGAAAGAACCGTATAAGAAACTACAAGACTTTGATGAAAAGAATAAAGAAGAAACAAACAAATGGAAAGGTATTCTATGTCCATGGATTGGAAGAACTAATATTGTTAAAAGGTCCAGATTACCCAAAGTCATCTATAGATTTAGTTGAAATTCTATCAGAGTCCTAATAGTATTTTTCACAGATATAGAGAAAATAATCCTCAAATTTATATGCAACCATAAAATATCTCAAATAACCAATGTTCTCCTCATTGTTATGAATTAAAAAAATATTGAGGGAAAAACTTTAAATTGTAAAAATTATGATCAAGTATGCAAAAACTTTCCTAATTGTTAAAGATATAATAATCAGTGTGGCTAACAGCAGCATACAGGGATGCTTTTAGCTTCCATAGGGCAAAATCCAAAGCTGCCATAATCACCAAAGTTAAGGAAGATATATATTTTCATCAATCCTACAAAAAATCTACTCTGTGTATTTTTTTTTAATATTAGAAAAGGTTTATTAGAAAATTCTCACCCTGAACTGGTGTTGCATGTGGGGTGGTACTGCCATTTACTAAAATCGACTGGAAATGCATTTGTTTCCAAAGTGGTCCTTGAACAAAATGTATAAAAAGCAGTTTCTGGTGTGACTTGTGCTCTGCCCCTTGATATCCCAAAGTATCCCACCAGTAGCTATGNTGCATGTGGGGTGGTACTGCCATTTACTAAAATCGACTGGAAATGCATTTGTTTCCAAAGTGGTCCTTGTACAAAATGTATAAAAAGCAGTTTCTGGTGTGACTTGTGCTCTGCCCCTTGATATCCCAAAGTATCCCACCAGTAGCTATGGGTACCCATTTTACAGATGGGGAAAGTGAGGCACCAGGATGGCTGTTGCACAGTGGTTACACAGTGCAGTGGGTGTTAGAAGCTGCCTTTCTCTGCCTGGCCCAGGCTGGAGGTGATGGGGGAGAGACTGATGGGATGGTGGGAGGTCTGTTTGGTGTCTTCCCTGGTCCCCGAATCTGGGAGGGAATATGGAGAAGGAGATGAAATTAAGTGTGAATTCCCAGTTTCAGTAGAGAATGAGAAGTTATAAACATAAGACTAATAGTTATACTAGTTAAAATGTTAAAAATAAATGGTACCTAATACCAATTATATTTTAGCTACACTCTTCATTTGTTTTGTTTTTTTGTTTGAAGTAGGCTCTATGCCCTGTGTGGGGCCCAACGTGAGGCTTGAACTCATGACCCTGAGTTCAAGACCTGAGCTGAGATGGAGTCAGACGCTTAACCAACTGGGCCACCCAGGCACCCCTGGCTTCTTAAAATACACTTTATACCACAAAGCGTACTGACTGATAAAATACTTAGATATCAACATATATGAATTAAATTTTGTATTGTGTGAGTCATTTTTAATGACTGCCCCCCATCTCTTCTGGAAGTAGAGTAAATATAAGAAGACCAGAAACATGAGCTGGTTACATAGATTTTAGACTAATAAATATGTTACCATTCAACAATGGTGTTTAGATTTTTAAAAATTTCATGGAGAAATATTTGAAGTGTAAAAATATGTGGCTGTTAGAGCATGGGTATATATGAGTATTGTAAAATCATTAATGAAATAGTAACTAATTTGAGTAGTCCTTAATAAACTTCTGAGTCTTACACATAAACCTTGGCAGGTGTTAGACAATATGATAGATTCTGAAATTCTGCCAGATGTCAATGATAATAACTACTTGACAGTGATAAGTATAAAATGCTAGCAGAGAAAATTACTTCAAGTAGATTATTCCTGTCAAGCCTCAGCTGGCTGAAACTAAGAGTGAGTATAACAGTTGCTTTGATGTCCCCTAGGGTGTGCTCTGGGAGAAAATGTGGGTAGAGAGTGGAAAAATTTCCTCTAATTTCTATGAAATTTGTATTCTGTGCTGAAGAAAAGAAAATTTAGGACAACATTATACATTATTACATTCCATTATTTTGAAATTATGTAGAGACTGTTAGTGTCTTGGGCTGTTCTTGACTTTAACAATCCCATAAAATAAGTTCTATACATCCTTCAATGTAAAAGTTTGCTTTAATTCAAATGTTCACTATTTTCATCTTCAAAATTCTAAAAAGGATAAGGATACGCTAAGATAAAACCTTTTGGTCTATCATTACATTGAAAAATCTAATAAAATATTTGGAGACGCTTGTCCAGTACATGAAACAAATACATAAATTTATCTAATAGGGTATTTGCCACACTCTTTTCCTCCACTGCAGCATGTAGGTATCATAAATCATTGGTAATGAAGTAACTGTTTTAAACTCAGGTTTACATTAAGATCTGATTTAGGAGATTAACAGCTGGAATTAAACTGCATCTAAACCAGTGGAAAAAAGAACAAGACAAATGCTATATAAATATAATATAATTGGGGTGCCTGGGTGGACTCTTGATTTCAGTGCAGGTCATGATCTCAGGGTCCTGTGATCGAGCCCTACACTGGGCTCCTCCACACTCATTGGGGTCTGCTAGAGGATTCTTTCTCACCCTCTGCCCCTCCCCTGCTCACTGGCACGTGGGCTCTTGCAAATAAATAAATAAATCTTTAAAAAATAGGATATAATTTATTCTCTAATTTTAACATACTCTAAAGTTGCATAGAAGAAAAAAATGTAACTTGTCTAGACTCAGTTATCATAGCCATTGTCCAATTTACAGGAAACAAAAGGCTCCTGCAATAGTTCTGGCAACAGTATCTAAAGTCTTCAAGCATTTGCTTTTCTATTATAGAGCTCTTAATAGAGAGTTTGTTTAAAACTAAACAACACTCCCCCACCCGATATAAAGGATCTTAGTTCTTTTCTCTATTTTTACATTTGTGTGGATAGATTCTGAAATTTTATAGATATTAAAACAACAGGCAACACAGTGAGGATCATAAAAACTCGGCGAGTTTTGCTTTTTGGCAGTAATTCTCATTTTTTTTCCATCAGAGCGGAGCAATAAAAATGCTGAGAAAAAAATCTTAATAGGCTATATGGCAATTTCCAGCCCCAAAGGCTGAGTTTTTATCTTTTCTATAAGCTGAAACTGCCATTACTATATTCTTCTGAGTGGTAGAGCTGCCAGTGTGTGTGTCTGTATGTGTGTGTTTGTGTATGTGTTTGTGTGTGTATGTGTGTGTGTGTGTATGTGTGTGGTGTGTGTGTGTGTGTGTGTGTGTGTGTAAAGGCAGGAAGAGTCTCATAGACCTCCAAGATTCTCAGTGAAGTTTTGGCTTTTTTTTTAATTTTTATAATATAAAAGAGTACAAAAGAATTCACTTGATGAATACTTAATGTACAAAACAGACTGCGGGATCCAGATTAATAAGTAGTTAATTATTTCATTTATAGCTCAAGACTAGAAGGAACTCTTTAAGATTTATTTAGTACATGAAGTATTCAAAACCTACTGAGACAATAAACATTGGTTTTAGACCAATGTGAAATCTGAATACAATAAAAAGTATTATTCAGGCATTACATCACATAAACTTTTTAGTGTTTAGAAATCACTACTACAAAAAGTAAGCACTATGGAATGCTCCCTTAGAGATTGCATTTGAATCCTTGTCCAGCTTTCCCATCCCTAGTTGCTGGCCACTCTATCTAGTAAACTGATATCTAAGTTAGGTATTCTTGGTGGATCTGTGTTTGGCACAACCGATCTTCCAGGAGAGGAGAACTTTACAGATCTTTCCTTTTTGAGCATTCTCTTCTACTCCCTCTGGAGTCACAAAGAAGCAGTTGTAAGAGGGCTTTAAGCATTGTTTCTTATTCAAAACAGATCTTCCATTGTTCAAAAAAGAAATTACAACAAAATACTTCTATCACTATCATTATCAAATGATACAAAATACTTTCTATCATTATCATATAAATACTCCTGTGGTCATTACAGATCTTCGTGTTTTATTAATTTGCCATTTCATACATGCTACTATTAATATGATTCTATACATCCATCTACACAGTTTCTCTGATGGACCATTTATAGGTGTCCTCAATATACCAAATAGTGAAAAAAAATTATTTGTGTTATTTCAGAAAAAAATCATTGAAAAATCATAGCAATTTATTTAATTTTTAAGTAATACATGTATTTGTACATATAACATGNCTCAATATACCAAATAGTGAAAAAAAATTATTTGTGTTATTTCAGAAAAAAAATCATTGAAAAATCATAGCAATTTATTTAATTTTTAAGTAATACATGTATTTGTACATATAACATGTTCGATATAAACATTACTCTTGATCCAACCACCTAACCAACCCCTAGAAGGTTGCCTATATCTTTAGTGCGCAATCTTCTCCATTTCTTCCCTGCCTCTCCCTATGTCACCACTAGTGGAAATTTTGTTTTTATACATCCTAAGAATTTTTAAATCGTTTAAACTTATATGTGTACTATAAAAAATACACTGCTATTTTGGCTTTTTTTAATAAAGTTTGTATCAGAAGTTTTTATGTGTTATTCTGCAGTTTTCTTTTTTCACACAATGTTATATTTCTATGAGTCATCTATGTGGTTCCCTATAGGTCTTATATACATGATCTTGTAAAATCGAACATATATATAACCCAAATTTATTCTCATATAGGGAAAAAAAACTTGTTCATGTTCATTAGTAGATATGTACAGAATTGTGACACCTGGGTGGCTCAGTCAGTAGATATGTACAGAATTGTTTACTGCAGTATTAGGCTTAACAGCAAAAAAACAAGCTAGAAGGAAAGCAATGCCTATAAAATTGAGAGTATTTGAAATCGGATGAACTGTGGCATACTTACATCATAACATATTTTGCAATAGTAATTTGTATTTGAAATGCAGAAATAATTAGTCCTGAAAATGGGTTTTTAGCTAGAAAAATCTTAGGAGAAAATCAGAGCTATATTCAGAGCTATATTCTAAAGGTATCATTTAGAAATTAACAATCTCTGATTGGAATGGAGGTACTGTCGGTTTTTAAACCTGTTTAGTTAAGATCAGTCTTTCCCCAGTCTCTCATCTCCCTTTTATTAGCTACTTTGTTAGAGATCTGAATGAGCTTACTTTGATCCACAGCTTCTTTTCCCCAGGTGCTTCTATCTGCAGACAAAAATCTTTCACAGTGTCCATACAGCACTATCAATTATTGATGTAATATAGATCCTACAGCTGCTCTAGTTTTATAAGTGCTCTAAACCAACAATGAAAATGGCATAAATAAGTAAATACCTACCAGGAATTTTGCTAGTTAAAGAGTAATGTGCTGGAGAAAGGAACTCTAAAATTTTTTTGGCACTTGAAGTATTTCAGCTTGAGTTAGACATTGCTTCCTATGAGGTTTGTGGATGAATTGTAGAACAGGTCAGAGTTTTTGCAGGGAAAGGATGCTGCCTATGATAGTGTAAAAGGGTCCTTAGGGAATATGTAATACATCCACAATAAGAATGATATGCCACATGCATTAGGATGAGGTTTCCAAGAAGATCATCTTGAAAATAAAAAGTTTAACTGTTATGAGAAATGATTTATTTCTACCAAAATAAATTTAATGCCGCTCAACATAATGCTTATAATATAGCACTTCTATTGCCATCCTGAAAATTTGGTGACAGAGATGTGGCTAAAAGAATGGAGAGGAAAGAAGGTAAGGACACAGAAACATGGGATGATTTGGATAATTAGGCATTCTTTCTTTTTTCTCTTTTCTTGATGTTAAATTTCTCATTGTAACTCACCAGTTCAGAGAACAATAATTCACTGTGCTTACTGAATAAACACTCATTGTGCTTGGTACTGTAAATGTACACTAAAATTACAGTGGTGAGAAAAAACAGAAAAGGTACCATCTCTCATGAAGTATATGTGCTACTATGTTTTTTACTTTCCCATCCCTTGAATGACTAAAGACAGATATTACTAGATAAGTGGTCAAAAATGTTGGTCTTACAGTTAGATCACAGAGTTGAAAATTGAATTATAAATTCAGTATAACTGTTTTAGCTATCCTTATTGCAAAACATGACAAAGAAATTGGTCAGTCAAAACACAAATCAGGAGAGTGAGCAGAATCACAAAAAGTAAATTTGCAGTAAAAAATAAAATCTATCTATTGATTAATTTATCTACACACAAGCACACACATATAAAGATACACACACACCTACATTCATACATATATATTGTATATTACTGGAGACCTCAGCCTGGCTTTTTAAACTTTTTTCAAGACATGTAAGTAATTCTCTTTGCTTAAATTTGCTTCTGGGAAATCAGATGTGAGCATGGGAGAACAGACAAATAAATAGAAGTGAGTAGAGAGTACATTTTTTTATTGCTTGAATTTAGATTCACTGAGTGAATCCTTCCTGGAGTGGAATTTGACTTGGCAAGGCAAGAAATCAAAACACCACAACCAACAACAATATCAAAAAGAAAGAAAAAAGTAAAAAGAAAAGAAGACAATATATTTTTATTAAAAACAACTGGTAATATAATTAAAAATGTGATTTACTTGGGATTGATTTTTGGATGTAGCTAGGTAATGTATCAGAAAATATGTGAAGGAATGGTTGTGACTATTCTTTGTTGAATATTTCAACTCAAAGAAGAATTACTACATAAATAATATTGGCATGGGAATAAATCCTTATAAAAACACCAAAATTAATGGAATAGAATATGTATTGTAAGAGAATTAGGTTCAGTATACCATGGTGAAATCACTGGTGTCTGGCACATAGAACCAATGATACATAATATATTCAGAAAACATGACCATGATGCAGCATGTAGAAGAAAGAGGCAAAATGTAAAGTCATCGAACATTATTAAATCTTTCAGGCAGAAATGATTAAGTAGATTTAATTTCAACTAGATTTTCTGGTAACATTTTACATTGTACTATTTACATAAGTAATTTATATTTAGAAAGGATGATAAACAAGGAGATATCATTGCCATACCATACTAAATGCTTACTGAATTGCTCTAAATAACTGTGTGTGTGTGTTTACATATATACATAGATACATATATAATAAAGAAATGTATTAATTCTGTTCTCATAGAATATAAATGCATAACATTAAAAATTGTACAAATATTAAAATGCATCAGGGATTTGTTTTTACTCATAAAATTTCATAACATTTATGCAAGATTTCGTATTTCTCCACATCAGTGTTTACTATAGAGAAACTAATAATTTATTCAATTAAAAATGTAGCTGAACATTTTCTTAATATGAAAGCTGTATTACATTCTTTAATCTTTTTCATGGTAGGAATATTCCCTGACTCAAAGGACATGAAAAATGCTTATAGACAGTAACATGGAAAAAAAAATTCTACCACCTTAAGAAGTCCAAGAAATTAAACTATAATAATAAGAGTATTCAAAATTAGCTTAGCCCCCAAATTAGCTAAATTAAAAAGAAACAAAAAGATAGTGGTCAATGTTTGTAGTGCCTTTCTGCATTAAAAGATAGTGAAGCTATAAACCTTTTTGGAAATCTTGAAAATATGTATCAACAATTTTAAAATTGTTTATACCTTTTGGCTGTGGCATTTTATTTATTAGAATAAATCATAAAGGATAATCCAAAATCCAGATAAATATCATTTTTGACAAAATTTGAAAAAAATAAGTTCAATGTTATTAAAAGATACTTAACATATTGCTACGTAAAGTAAGAAAATTTAATTCAATAATACTTTATTGCATCCTTTTTTCCAATCACCATATTACACAGATGGATAAACATAACATCTATTAATTAATTAATTTATTTAATTTATTTATTTATTTATCTATTTAAAGAGAGAAAGAGAGTGAGCAGTGGCAAGGGGCAGAAGGAGAGAGAGAGAATCTTAAGAAGCTCCAATGCTCAGTGTGGAGCCAGATGTGGGGCTCTATCTCAGGACCCTAAGATCATGACCTGAGCTGAAACCAAGAGTTGGAAGCTTAACCGACTGTGCTACCCAGGAGCCCCCACAGCGCTTATCTTTAATGAACCTGAGGAAGTGTGTGTACTTCCTCATCCTACTCCTACTCTCTGATCATGACAGATTGCTCTCCTTTACTGTTTTTTACTTCCGTCTGTAGTTTATTTATTTTTTTTTTAAAGATTTTTTATTTATTTATTTGACAGACATAGAGACAGCTAGCGAGAGAGGGAACACAAGCAGGGGGAGTGGGAGAGGAAGAAGCAGGCTCATAGCAGAGGAGCCTGATGTGGGGCTTGATCCCATAAAGCCTAGATCACGCCCTGAGCCGAAGGCAGATGCTTAACCGCTGTGCCACCCAGGCGCCCCTCTGTATGTAGTTTAAATTTAAGTGTTCCTTCAGACTCAGTGGCTATTCTCTCTCTATGGATTCTTGCTTGTATCATTTAATTTTCTCCTAGTGTGATAGTAACTTCAACATTATGTTTCTATCACAGAACTCTTGCCTGAACTCTGAGCCTAAATCATCTACACAAATGTCTCAGAGGAAACACAAAGTTAACATCCCAAAACCAAACTTCATCATTTCTCTGAAACCTGCTCTACCCTTGATAGCTCTGTTTGATGAAGAGCACCATATTTTTACAGTTGCAGAAAGGAACTTCATCCTCCCATACCATTCATATCCAATCATCTTGAATTCCTGTAGAATATTACTCTTCAGTAATGCCATTATTCAATTCTTTTCCCAAGAGGACCCATTTTTTAATTTATTTTTAATTTTAAAATTTTATTTATTATGTTCAATTAGCCAACATATAGGATCCATTTTTTAAAAGTGATATGTCCTCATGGGTTAGACTAGTAACTAATATAGTATTAAACTAGCTCAATAAATGTTCGCTGACGGTTTCTTAGATGGATGAATGAAATACTTTGAAAATATCTTTAGAGATATTTCCATTTAGGTTAGGAAAATTAATGTTTTTGGGTGATTTAACTTCTGCCAGTAGAATGTTATGATTAAAATTTGACATACAAAATGAAACAGATTCCTACTTACGTAGTTATTAATGAAAATTGATTTTGCTTCCACAGCTATAGATGTTTTTAAAAGAAAAATGGCTCCTTCCTAGAAATGGAATGTATACCACAAAGGTTCTTTAGAAAACTTCAGGTATTAAAATTTCCATAATTGCTATAAGCTGTTGACAAAATAATATGAAACTACGAACAGAACAGTTCTAAGTATATTACATTGAGGACAAATTCTATTGTTAATGAGGCCAATGTGGATGTTTGTTTTTCATTGAAATTCAGATTTAAAAACTGAAGCTTGTCTTGGATCTAAGAATTGGATTAGAAAGACAAAAGGAAACAGTTCTGTAAAGTAATTTAAAAAAACACATGGAAATTTCTATACAGGAAATTCACTTACTTATTTTTCACTTCAATATATATTTATTGAGAATTATCATATGACATTGTTCTCAGTATTAGGATACATTAGTGAACAATAGAGATAAAGTTTCTTGCCTACATGCAGCTTACAATTTAGTGATAGGCAATAAATTGAAATAGATAATAAATAAGTAACTAAATTTTATTTTATGTTATAAATGATATGAAATAAAAGAGGAAGTGAAACAGGGTTAAAAGAAACAGAATGTTGAGAGAGAATGGTAGAGCGTAATATGAGTTCAAGTTAGACTTTAAAATATGGGATCGAGTTAGATGCCATCAGAAAGGTGAAATATGAAAGAAATGTTCATTTGTCTAGGTTAGGAGCATTCTCTATGATGCAGATAGCCAATGCCCAAACTGTCAAGTGAGAGAGGACTAGGAGTGTTGGAAAAACAGCTAAGGAGAAGGAAAACTATAAGTGTGAGTGCAGGAGAGTAAAGTGAGGTGAAGAAAATAAATAATAAATGTACAGTGATAATGGAGAGTTGGTCCTAAAGGTGCCTTTAGGATATATAAAGACTCTGGTTTTTCTTTGTCTAAAATTGGGAGACAATTCAGGTTTCTGGCAGAAGACTGATAAGATCTGGCCAAAATTTCAAAGACCTCTGTGGTTACTTTCAAAATATATGTAAGAAAAAAATTTTTAAAAATAAAAATAATTATTTAAAAGACCTAGTGTGATTTCTGTTTCCTCAACTAGATCTTGTTGGATCATGGTTAGTTAGTTAAAGAATGGTTTCTGAGCAAGGGGGTGGGGAGGTGGAGGACAGGATGGAGTTTTCATCAGTAGACATTGGAAGGTCAGTGAGTATTGCAGGATGCCAATTAAATGGCACAATACTTTTTATGTATTTATAAAACATAAAAGTGGAGATATTAAGTGAACAATATATATAAACAAAATGATAATGAAAAGTGAGTTCACAACTAGAAATATAAATTTGGAAGTTAATGACATAGAGAATTTTGGCAGAGACTGCTAATCATACAACAAAATTTCTTCCCTTCTTCTTCCATTACAATAAAATTTTGCCTTGGACTGTGCTATTTAATTAGATATTTTTAAGCCTTTTCATCACTGCTTAAGTTCTGATCATTGGACTATAAGCAGAAGTAAGTATGCTAATTACAGATCTAGAACTTAAGACAGAAGGAATGCTTCCTGGAAGCAATCTTCCTTCTCCCCAGTGACTGGAATCAGGTATGGATTTGAACCATAAAAACAACAGCATTACAGGGGACTGTGAGATAATTATCTGGATGACATTTGGGTCTCTGAGGAGAACAAGATGATGAAACAGTGATTTCAAAACTCTAATGACAGAGAGACATTAAATTTTATGTTGTAAAAACCACTATTTCAGGGTCTCTTTGAACCTAAAATACAGAGATACTAGAGCCACAAATGTGTAATAAAAGTTATTTAAGTTATTTAAATAAAAAGTTATTTAAGACCCTGGGTGGCTCAGTCAGTTGAGGGTCCAATTCTTGGTTTTGGCTCAAGTCATGATCTCAAGGTCCTGAGATCCAGCCCCATTAGGTCCCACACTCAGTGGGGCTTCTGCTTGATTCTCCCCCTCTCCTTCTGCCCCTCCCCACCACTCTCTCTCTCAATCTCTCTCTCTAAAATAAATAAATAAATCTTTAAAAAAGTTATTTAAAATGATTTCTAATTGTTTGGTTCTGGGTTAATTGTATTTCAAAGAGCTGTAAAAACTTGCAAAAAGGAAAAGTGTTGATTATATTTCAGACAACTATGAGAAATAGCTTCCATCAGAATCTTGGAAACAAACAACCATATTCTTTCTTCTATTAACATTTTCTTTAATTTCTTGGCCAAATTTTTTCCAGAGTTCTCCTCTGCTAAAATTAGCAAACACTGCAACTCCATTGAGCCTTGCGCCCTAAAGTAAATTCAGTTGAGTAAGTACATAGCTTTCAGTGGTCATGATCACAGAATATAGATCAAATATATAATGAATTTGCTGATTTCAACTTTTATTATCTCCTTTTTTCCCCTCACTTCATTATCTGTCATTGATATATAGGCATGAAGGTCTATAAGTACTTTTTCATGCATGTCAACTTCCTCTACTTTTATGCTTTTAAAAAATGCATATTATTTTAACAGTATTCATAGAAAATCATTGAATAGATCTATCTACATATTGACCTATTTCTTTCCCAATCATATTCAATTAAAATAAACAGAAAACACTTTTTAAAATTTTAGAAATTTTGTGACAAATATATTCACTACATTCATCCACACTATATCTACATAGAGTACATTATAATTATGGTATTCTTAATGATGGTCTGAACTCTACATTTTCTGCAAATACATTGTGAATCCTTGTATTGGAGTTAATCGTCCTTATATATCAGAAGAAACGGACAGCAGTCACTGAATTGTAATTCGGAGAAGACCACCTATCATCTCCAAGACATATATTTCAGAAAGAAAACACTAAGCGAAGGATTTTCAATTGTATCAAAAAGGTAATGAGTTTATATTTTCTCTAAATATAAAAATATTGTGTACTAACTTGTGCTTTCAGCCATGAAGAGGTAACATGGGGTTACCCTCTTTACTTAAGTCAATAAAGACCTAGAAAATATATGACACAGTGTTTCAGACATTAGCCAAAAGGCAGCAGAGGACAATGATTCCTGAAGAAGAGAGATTCCAGTCTGTAGCACAGGAAAAGGAAATGTGAACAGAGCCAGACTGGTAGTCACTTCACTACCATAGTAGGTAGAATTCACAGAGAAGAGCTCCAGAGAGGAGAAAGTTCTATAGAGAGATAAAGAGTTCAGAGATCTGCACACTGACCTGAGTCTTAACACTAAGCAGGATCAGAGAATGTACACGAGAAAATGACCAGAAGCTTGTGAAAGAATCCCTAGAAAGCACCAAGTTGAACAATTCTTGCGGCTCACACATGGTTAAGAATTATTTTTGTTCTGGGGTGCCTGGGTGGCACAGCGGTTAAGCGACTGCCTTCGGCTCAGGGTGTAATCCCGGCATTATGGGATCGAGCCCCACATCAGGCTCCTCTGCTATGAGCCTGCTTCTTCCTCTCCCACTCTCCCTGCTTGTGTTCCCTCTCTCGCTAGCTCTCTCTCTCTCTGTCAAATAAATACAATCTTTAAAAAAAAAAAAAGAATTATTTTTGTTCCCACCACCCATAGTGCAGAAATCAGTAAAATGTGGACCTTAGGGGNCTCTCTCTCTCTGTCAAATAAATACAATCTTTAAAAAAAAAAAAGAATTATTTTTGTTCCCACCACCCATAGTGCAGAAATCAGTAAAATGTGGACCTTAGGGGTTATTGGGTAGAGTACTCGGAAGGACAATGTCTTGAAAGTGGGTCAAATTGCTGCAAAGTAATGCCCTGCCTAATGAAGTTTAAATGGCAAAACTGTTTCCAAATAATGAACGTGTGTCACGCAACAAAGACCAAGGATATTTTTTGTATTCAATTTTTATTTTTAAATTTTTGGTTGTACAAAAAACTGTACATGTTTAATGCATATATTTTGATGAGTTTGGACAGATGCATACATATATGTACCATCACCACAATCAAAGTACTAAACATATCCATCACCTCCAAAAATTTCTTAGTGTTCTGTTGTTCCTTCGTTTTTTCTTTCTTTCTTTCTTTCTTTCTTTCTTTCTTTCTTTCTTTCTTTCTTTCTTTCCTCTTTCCTTTCCTTTTTCTCTTTTTCTTCTTTCCTTCATTTTTTCTTTTTTCAGGCTCATACAAACACCTAATTGAGATCTCTCTCAATATTTTTAAAATGTACAATACCATATTATTAACTAAAGATACTATGTTGTACAGCTGATCTGTAGAATGTGCCTTGCAGAAACAGGGGACCTTATAACTACACTGCATATGTTCAAAGAGGGGGAGAAAAGCTTAAGAATATTT
The DNA here is from genome assembly GCF_002007445.2 of Ailuropoda melanoleuca. Lineage (NCBI taxonomy): Eukaryota > Metazoa > Chordata > Mammalia > Carnivora > Ursidae > Ailuropoda > Ailuropoda melanoleuca. The sequence continues at coordinate 104,668,919 of NC_048224.1, read as the reverse complement.
TTAAAAATATTTTACTTATTTATTTGACAGAGAGAGAGTGAAGAGGGAGCATGAACTGGGGGAGAGAGAGTGAGGAGGGAGCATGAGCTGGGGGAGAGGCAGATGAAGAGGGAGAAGCAAACTCCCTGCTGAGCAGGGAGCAGGACATGGGCTTGATCCCAGGACACTGGGATCATGATCCAAGCCGAAGGCAGCCGCTTAACCCACTGAGCCACTGAAGCTACCAAACATAATTTTTCTTAGCTATCTAAAACAAGACTGAAAAAGAGGAAAAGGGGAACAAAGAATACATAAGACAAGTAGCAAAATAACAGCAAAATGGTATATTTAAACCAACCATACCAATAACCAAATCAAACTGGGGTCTAAATATCCCAATTAAAAGTAAGAGATCATCACACTGAATTAAAAAACAACAACAACAAAAAAAGGCAAAACTCAGCTAAATGCTACTAATAAGAAACCGACTTTTAAAAAACAAAACCCACAAATGAGTTAAAAGTAAAAGGATGGAAAATATATACTATCGTGCTAACACTAATCAAGAGAAAATGGCTGGAGTGGACATATTAATATCAGACAAAGTGCATTCCAGGGAAAAGACTATTACCATGTTGAGAGAATCATTTTACAATGTTAAAGGGGTTAATTCATCAAGAGGAAAGACATAATTAATCTATGATGATAAAAAGTACTTTCATGTTTGCATGCAGATGGATTGGAGAGGCATGGTTGGATAACAAAGGAACACAAAAAATCATCTGTGGGCGACAGATCTGCTTATTTTCTTGATCAGGGTGATTATTCCAAGCTGTATATGTGAAAAATTATAAAATTATCCAATTTAAATACGTGTAATTATGTCTTAATTACAACTCAAAAAAATTGTAAAAAGACATGTGCCCTCTAATGAAATTCAAAAATTACAAAGTGAGAGGGGCCATTCTCACCTCCTTTAAAACCTTGGGGGAGTGGAGCCTGGGCTGCTCAGTTGGCTAAGCATCCGGCTCAGGTTTGATCCCAGAATCCTGGGATCCACCCCCTTGTAGGGCTCCCTACCTAGCAGGGAGTCTGCTACTCTCTTGGCCTCTCCCCCCTACTCATTCTCTCCCTCATTCTCTCTCTCAAATAATTAAATAAAATCTTGTAAAAAAAACCACACAATACCTTAGGGGAAAATTATTCAACATTTCGCCATGAAGTATGATGGTAATTGTAGGTTTGTCCTACGTGCCCTTTATCAGTTTATGTTCCCTTTTGTTCTTAGTTTGGTGAAAGCTTTGTAATCAATGAAGGTTGGATTTTGTAAAATTCCTTTTCTGCTTCTATTGAGATAATCGTATCATTTTTCTTTTCTAGTCTCGTTAATATGGTGAATTACACTGCTTAATTTTTAAATTGTAAATCCCTTTCATTTCTATGACACATTTAGTCATGATAAATTTCTGGATTTATTTTACTAAAATTGTGTTGAGAATTTTTGCATCAGTGCTCATAAAACTATTTTCCTGTTTTGGATTTTTTTCTGGTTTTCTGCCAGGACATTGCTAGCCTCACAGAATGTGTTCAGAAATATGCGTTTATATTCAATTATCTGGAAGTGTTTATGTAAAATTGGTATTATTTCTTTCTCAAATGTCTGGCAGAACCCACAAGTGAAGTCATCCAGGTCTAAAAGTTTTTGATAGAGTATATTTAAGTGCAAATTCAATTCACTTAATAACCATAGAGATACTCTCTTTTTGAGTGAGCTTTGGTAACTTATGTCTTTCAAGAAATTTATCCATTTCATCTATGTTGTCAAATGTATTTTCATCCAGTTGTTTATAAAATTTTCTTATTTGTCTTTTAGTCTCTGTAGAATTTTCAGAGCTGTCCCCTTTCTCATTCCTTATCTTGGGGAATATATTCTTCATTGTCTCCATTGAGGCACAATATACAGCTCATTATAGATTTTTTAAAAGACTGACCACATTACTGTCCTAGTAAAGAAATTCTTCTTTGGCACAAGGCGGCTTTTCAGCCCAGCATATGGAGAATCCTTTAGAAGCTTCTTCATTCCTGTTTACCCACATGGGTTATATACTGGTTAATTCAAATTCTATAACAAAGCGATACAGATGAACTGACAGCAAAAAGGTGCAAACACCTAAAGCCAGGATCTATCATTCAGGTTCACCAAGGATTACCCTTTTCTCTCCACATACACACAGGTTCTGGTCCAGTAATATAGGTGCAAGACGAGGTGTTAGATGACATCTAAAATGGATAGCTAACTCATTTCAGGCATCTTTCTCTCAACCTGGAACATAATGATTTTAACACTGTCTAGACTATTTTTAGAATGGAAAGTCATTATTTTATATCATGTTTTCCAAAAGTCTAACCTGATAAACAGAGAAGAGTTCCCAAACATTTGCTATAGGTCACCTTAGATTCTAGGTATTATTAACGTCTGCTTCAGCGGTTGTTTTCATAAGAGAAAAGACACATTCGACAGAGGGCACCTAAGAAAATGCTTCATGTTTAGGTCAGGGTTATTTGATTGAGTTTAAGGGTCTACATTGTGCATCAGCCTGTCCAGAAAAGTAAGACTCATGGAGCCTTTAATGTTTCAAAAAATAGTTTCAGAACTGCCAGACTGATTTATCTGTACCTCACTACATCATTTTGTTATCCTGTTATTGGATCCAACATTTCCCAGTAATTCACTGCACTTCTTTCTAACCCTTCAGTTTGACAAACAACTTTGTGTATATTATCTAAGAACATGTATGTCCCCCACAACTTTCTCTCGCCTCTCATATGCATATATCTTGGATACATGTTTTAATACTTTCAAATCTTTGAGTTCTCCTCCTGGGAATAAAGCCTAATTGGGTGTCCTTTACAAAACAATAAATTCTTCCATATCTTTATCAAAAAAGAAGAGAGAATATAAGATGAGAATTCTAGGAAAGTATATTGTTAGGTGTATTTACAACAAAATAAACCTTCACATTTTATCTACTATATATTCAAAGTATATCTATATATATAATTCATATTATATACATTGATATATACTTGAAGTTGTATATATGTATAGCCAATATGTGATTCATTAAGTGAAAACTCTAAACCCTTATGCTAATTTCCCTTTGAATGAATATTTCCAGTGGCAAAACTTGCACATCAATAGCTAAGAAATTCATTGTATATTGAACTATTTACAATGAAATCAAAATGAAGTCATCACAGAGTTATTCATCAAATAAATTTATAACTTTGAAAATAAAAAAAATTTAAAGTTACCATTGAAAACAATAAAATTACAGTCAGTCATGGCTAAACAAAAATATAAGCCAAGGAATTTAAATACTTTCATATTCTTTGATGTATTTGTTTTAATGGAAAATTTCCCTTCTGATGACAGCTTTTAACATTTAATTTATATTTATTCACATCAATCTGAGCCCTAGGTAAAAAGAAATCACCATGTACTATATACATCACCTGTATCTTATAAACCTATTTACCCAAGGTTTTAGATAAAGAATTGAAGTATATATTCATTTAGCACCAATCCGGTGGTTCTAATTGCAGTTCTAATAACCGTTAAATCACATTTCCCACAATGTTGGAGCAAACTTCCAGTATGGAATGCAGAAGTGAAGAAAATTATTCCTCTTCCATAGTCAGTGTGAAACATGTGGCTTACCATCACTGCATTGGCCTTGCACAGCCACATGCATCAAACTGTGTATACTGAGTCAAAAATCAAGTTGAACTCAGTGAAGAAATAGTCACAATGACACTTCCTAATTTAAAAAGTTTGGCCTCTCACTTAGACAACTGCTATAGGCCCCAAATTGTGCCCTCTGTTTTCTCATTTACTTTCTTCAGTGGATTATTCACAAAGCAGAAAGTTTTTCCTAAATAAAATCTAAATCCTAAAAAATTATGGCATGTTATCCATTTGCTTAAAACTTAATATACTTGGGAAAAAACTGACATTTCTTATTATTACCTGTAAGGCCCTGCATCTCCTGGACCCTGCAGAACGCTCTACCCTGATCTCTAGCACAATGCTTAAGAAACACGGGCTGCTTTCAGATTCAATATTACTCTAAGCTCCCTGCAACATAAGAATCTTTGTACAGCATTTTCCTTCTGCCTGGAACTCTCTCCTTCCTGCTCTTTCATCCGTTGATTCCATTAGGGCTCTGAATAAATGTAACTTCTGAAAGATCTTCCCTGAACTCTTTCTCCAGAGGTGGCTGGCTTCCATACTCTCTAGTCTTAATCATTACAATTTCTTCCTTTCTTAATGGCACTTGCTATACCTTTTATTATTTAATTATTTGGCTGTTTAGTTGTATATCTCTCTTCCTTTCCATACTGTAAGCTCTTTAAGGACAGGAGCTGTATTTGTTTGTCTTTAGCCATCCAGCACTCAGCACAGTGTTAGTACAAAGTAGTGAATGGTAAATATTTTAGCAAATAAATCATTTATACCAAACATCTGGACAAGTAATTATTTTTTTAAATATTCCACTTACTGTAAAATTGATATTTTATTGATAGAAAAAGAGTCACTTTGTCTTTCTAATAGCTTTGGTGAATAAGAAATCAATTTACTCATATCCTCATGCCTTTTTTTCCTCTTGTGACTAATAGCATTCATTAGCAAGTTAGCTTTTAAAAATCATGAGTATATTTCGAGTTTATATAAGAATGAAATTTATGTCATTAATATAATTCCTCCCACTAGCCCCATGGTAAGAAACTGTAGAAGGTCACTGTGGAGGGATAGACAAATTTGTGGAAAGCCAAGGGATCTCCTAAGAGTAAAGGAATAGACATCCTTCCTCTTTTTAATGTTATTAGGCAGGATGAAAAAACTTTATCCCAACTGAGAGACATTGGGACTGCATAATGGAAATGACCATGAGGAAAGAGGAAGTCTGAGTAGGTAATCCAGGTGTAGTACTAGGACCAAAGGAGATTAGAAAAGGGTGGCTCTGGGACAACATGTGGCTGCTCTGGAACACGTCACTGAGACAGTCACCCTGGCATAGAGGAAACACTTTAGAAATATGGTAGGTAATTCACGGAAGTGTAAAGTAAACAGCCACCATCTGTTTGGAGAAGACTGGAAGTAATCCAGGAGGTCCAGGATTCTGTTTTATTGAAAGACCACTGAGGTCTGTAAGAAAATCAGCACAGTAGTGAGCAAGGCTCTTCTGAATTGTGGAGCATTAGTTTTCTATAGGAATCTCAACAAAAGCAATTGCAGCCAAAAGGCTGGCCTACTAGCTGATTACTCAGTGTAGACCAACCGAACCCAGGAGTTCTAGGAAGTCTGGAGAAAGATCTCCAGGTGGATGGTCCATATAATTTGAATGTGAATGAACAACATGGACTTATTTGAATATCTCTAGCAGACACTGTCAGTGCTACATCTATTTCCCTTTGGTCCTTACCAATACCAAGCACAGAAGCTCTAGTTTCAACTGCCCGTCTTTGTGTCCTCTTGACTGAGGACTGACCATGAAAGCCTGTTCTGCTGGAGTGTTTAATGCATCACAAGTGTTGGGGAACAGAAGAACTCCCTGGAAAATAGCATTCAACCAATGGGAATTGGTCAATAATTACCCCAATTCCTGCATTTTCAAAAGGAATAACTGAGAATGTATTCCATATGGATGCTCAGAATCCCGGGTGGGAATAAGTTAGAGTGGCTCGGACCTTGATAACACACCTTCTTTTGACTTCCTTCCTTTCCCTGCCCGTATTATTTCCTAGGGCTGCTATAAAAACAAAAAACAAAAAACAATAAACTAAGCGACTTTAAACAACAGAAATTTATTTTCTTATAGTTTTGGAGGCTAGAAAACCAAAATAAATGCATAAGCAGGACCATGCCTTCTCTGAAGGCTGTAAGGAAGAATTTTTCTTTGCTTCTTCCTCATTCTTGATGGTTGCCAAAAATTCCTGGATTTCCTTGTCTTACAGTTGTATCACTTGAACCTCTGCTTTCATCATCGCCTGACCTTCTTCTTTGTCTCCTCTCTGTGTCTCTGTATCCAAATCACCCTTTCCTTTCCCTTACAAGACATCAGTTATTGTATTTGGGGCCCATGCTAACCCAGTATGACCTCATTTAATTACATATGCAAGGCCCCATTTCCAAAGGTCATATTCCAGGTGGACATGAACTTTGGAAGAACACTAGTCAACTGGTATACTTTCTCATTTGTTTTTCCCACATACAGTGTTTATTAAGATCATCTTTCAAGGAAACAACTTGCACTAAATCTTTGTTTAAAGGATAACTTTTGGAGGAACTCTCACACCATGCCTAACAACCATGCAAAGGTCTCACAGGAAGTAGATGTTTGTCAAGACAATACCTTCCTCCACTTTATCTCATTGCTCCTAGAGTAATATGTTTGACCAAGTCTTGCTATGGATTAATGAAGGAAGTACTGCTTCTGCTGTAGGAGGTAAAGGATTATTCATCAAAAGAGTAGGAGAAACCAGCTATTAGAAACCAACCAGAACCCAGAGATCATGAATGGGATGGTGCTAGATCAATGAGGGCTGAACATAAGGCTGAATAAAGTCAAGTTTATTAATAATTGGGTTCCTATGATATCATAATTTATATCTGTCAAGGATACTTGGAGCTAGCCCTAATATGTTGATGGGATGAGTTCTATAATAATAATAATAAATAATAATAATAATAATAATAATAATAATAATAATGACAAAGCTAGGTAATTAATGGAAACGAGGTAGAAATGCCAGAACTACCTTGTGGACAAAAGGCTGAGAGCATAGCAAGCTAGAGTAAATTGATTGTATAAAATTAGAGAACCCAGCAGCTGCCTCTGATTTCCAAGGATTATCTCGAAGGGTAATCATGTCCCTAAAACAATGAGGAGGCACCAGTATTGTTGAGAAGCCAGTGGTGGCTATTCTTTGCAGGCTAGGAATTAATGGTAGAAAGAATGCTATTCAACTGGATAATATCATGTCAGTGAGAAGGACAGAATTCCAAAAGAGCAAAGGTCAAGTTTCAGTGCTTAACCATCAAAGACAAGTAGGCATAACTGTGGTAATGATAGAAAGGCTGAAATGACACTTGTGACTCCCAGGAATCTGTGGATGAGCAACAGACTATGGTGTTCTTAAGGTAAAGGTCCATGAGCAGTCAGTGATTTCTTAACTTTGTAACAAAGAAATTTATTCATAAATTTATAGAGGGTGCCTGGCTGGCTCAGTCAGGAGAGCATGTGACTCTTGATCTTAGGGGGGTCATGAGTTCAAGCCCTAAGTGAGATGTAGAGATTACTTAAATAAATAGAACTTAAAAAAAAAAAGAGTGGTGGACCAGAAGGCTGATGGCAACTGTTACAATGCAAATTATAACCCTGAATCTAATTTCCAGACCTGCAACATTCCTCAGACAGAAGCTCCTTTGAGTGAGGGGAGGCCGGAACTCCTTGAGAAATAAGTATTTAATGCTACAACATGTATACGTACTAGTAATTATTCCTAAATATTTCAGAGACCTATAGTCATTCACCAGAGTATCTGTAGAGTGAAAAAAGAGGAATACTCAAATATTTCAAGGATTTTTGAATATATTTTGAGGTCTCATTGATACTAGGCACCCCTAGTTGGAGTGGGGACTTCAAATTCCAGATGTTAAGTGAAGTACTGCTCTAAATCTATCTCAAAGTGTATAAAGTGGGCCTTGTATCATATTCTGTATCATCAGGAAAACAGTTACCCTGATGGAATATTGGAGTGTACTCTTAAAAACATAGCTAATGCCCTGACTATGACATCCTTACAGTCGCAGTAGTATTCTTCAAGATGAAAAATATACAAGGGCCCAATAGCCAGGACATGCTGATTTATCCCATTATGTGGAATATATGGGTTTGAGATCTAAGGGTTGGAAGTAGAAGGAACATTTTACCATCATTATCAGTCACATGTGGAATTTCTGCTTCCTTCTCCCCATAAACACAGATTCTGCTTGACGAAATGCCCTAGTCCCTAAAGGCACTTTTCTCCCAGGGGACACAGTAAGCTAAAACCATGGCTACTGCATAGTCACTTTGAGATCCTTATCCCAGAAGACCAGATGGTAAAAGTCACTACACCAGCAGGAAGAACTGATCATTCTACTGTAGAAAACATAGAGAAAACAATGTCTGAAACTCATGGGATTGGTGTTTCCATGCCTGGTGACAACAGTAAATGAGTATTTATACCAGCTATGGTCTGACATGGAAAGAGTCATCTGGGGGCTCCAATCCCACCATGCAAGTAACTGAAAACAACAAAAGTGCTGGTTGTGGGTGTGGATTAGGGGAAAACAAGGAATGGCAAGACAGATATTGCTGCCATTGGACCAATGAAGCAGTAGATATTGGGGCATCTCAGTAACACTCTTACTATTTTTATTTTGTTTTGCTTTGTTTTATTTCAAGAAAGTAGACCTGCCAAAATTTTGAAGAATTGTGAAAGGACAGACTTAGCATACAAGCAATACATTTCTCATTTTTTTTATTTCTCATTTTTTATTTGTGCATTTTCTAAGATACAAAATTATAGTCTTATAATATTGTAAATAGTATGTGAGGAGGAAAAACTCACTATAATTTTGCCATTATTTACTAGAGTTTGGCAGCATATGTAGATATAGAAATTTGTGCCCACATCTTTGAATATTTCTGAAAGCAGAAGGCTTACTAGAGAAGTTTGCAAACACACAATGAATAGGGACTTGTAGAATGGTTTTCCAGGAAAAGAAGAATGAGAAAAATGCTCTCCCAAGTTCCCACAGCTTTCAGAGTCTTCAGAGGAAAAAAAAAAAAAGAAGTTTTCTAAGAATATAAGTGGAAAAAGAGGCTTCCTTCCATTGATCCCTATCTCTTCAGAATACCATTTCAGAGGCAGTCATGAGCGACTAAGAGGGCCAGACCAAATAAGACCTCTACCTGGGCTTTCTACCACTGATATGTGCTTAGTTTTTAAGAAGATTCCTGTCATGGCCTTTTTTCCTTCCTAGCCCACGACATCAGAGGAGGCAGACCCAGAAGAAGGAGAGAGAACAGTACCAGGAAAGATAACAACTCAAACATACTTCATCTCCATTGTTGAGAAAAGACAGAATGAAAGAATAAGCCCTGCCTCCTCCCCACTCCAAATTCCTGGGATTGAAACAACCATTTAAGAAAGATATAAGACTTGAATTGAATTTTAATTGGAAGTTTAAATACGAGACTATAAGGAAATCAATAATGTAAAGTGCATAGAAGGAGTCATATAATCTTAACACTAAGGAATTTACCAATCATTACAGACTGGAGATTCTGTATTATTCAGCTGGGGATATATATATATATATATTTTAATGAAGAAATAAAAAAGGAAACAAGTCCAAACATACTCATCCAGTGAATCTGCATTGTTTAATAAACTAGTTACATATGATGACACCAAAGAGTGAGACATCAGATCACAGAAGACACTACATCCATTATTTTACAAGCAAAAGGACTGATAACTAAGACATTATCTATGCAACCAGTGTGACCTGCATCACTAGCTGAAGCTGCCTTTGTTAGGGTTCTCTCAAGACAATTAATTTACATGCAGGTGATTTATTTAAGAGGTAATCCGAGTGAATACCTAGAGAGGAGTTGAGAAGTGAAACAGAAAAGGGAAGGAAGTCTATTCTCCTATCTTTTCTCCCACCTTTACTTGACATCCAGAGAACTAGGACCAGTTATTTAGAACTCTGAGAGCTCTATTTTATGTTTTCCCCAGTTTTTTTCTTCTTATACAGGTAAGAGAGGTGCTGGAGTTACAATAGGAGTAGTACAGCCAGTTAGGCTACCTCCTAACAAGCTGTCTGGTTTTTTATTGTTGTGTAAGGACCCATTCCCCCAGATTACTGGTTTGTCATGAGAAAACCATTCCTTTTGCTCACATATCTGCAATTTGATCAGAGCTTTACGGGGAATTTTGCCTCTGTTCTATGTGGCACCAGCTAGAATGTCTGGACTGGGGCTGGAAGATCCACTTCCAAAGATGGCTCAATGAGCGCGGTTAAAAGGTTGGTGCTGGTGACTAGTTGGACACTCAACTAGAGCCCTGGTGACAGTTTTGTGGCACATGAGCCTCTCCATGGGGCTGTCTGGGCTCCTCACAACATGATTCATATTCCATTGGCCAAAACGGTGACATGGCTCTGAGATATTCAGGAAGAAGGGGCGTACAATCGCCTTTTTATGGAAGGAGTGTAATTCCCCTTAGTCCTCAGGAGTGGGACGTATCAGAAACCCTAACCAATATTTTGTTTTTCAACCATTTAAATTTATTTGCCCTAATTTAAAGGTGACAAAGCCATTTTATTAGCTGTTTTGAGAATACTTTGAATTTCAATTGTATGTTTTTATCCCTTACAAATCCTTTTTTGCCCACATTAGATTCATTGTCTTAAGAAACGAATAATCTTCAGAAACCTCTTATGTATAGGAAAAATGAAAGAAGTAGAAAAGGAAATAGCTTTAAGCTAAGTCTTAAACATCTCTTTAACAAATCAGTGTTTCACGATGCAGCTATCAGCTAAACTGGGCCTATTAGTCTGAATTTCTCCATGCCCTATTCTTTTTCCCTTGGTTCTCTTGCCTTACCATGTCTTTAAATCACTACTGATGCCTTCCACCTTCTTGACAGTTTCTTTTGTCACTGGTAAGGCTAGAATCTGGCATTGAACATAGGTATGACCGGGAGGACACTCAGAGTTTGTTGGCAAGAAAATTACCCTGAAAGAGAGTCTTCTTGCTTGTGTGCTTAAATATATCTGTTGAGTCAGATGGTTTTTTTCCCAAACATTTCCTCTTCCTAGGGAGAGAAATGGCCTTGTGGAGGCAAGTCTCTGTGTGTGCATAAAAACAGAATTAACTATAGGGGAAGTTATTTCTGTGCTGAAATGAATTCTTCTTTGTGGCTTTATTTTGAACTATAATACCAATATTCCTCAAGGATACAAAATTGGACAGCCGAATTTCATATCATTTTGATGAAATGAATAAATTCAGTGGGGACTACCACTGGTGCTGAGGGTCTTCAAGAGGGAAAGTTTGTGCTTATTTTGAAGAGTTATCAGATAAGAACAAAAGACAATATAAGCTCCAAACAGGCAAGCTGATTTCATGTTTGCCTCAGGCAAACCAAATGTTCACTGTTGATTTACCATTGAATTGTGAAAGCAAAGGCTATAAAAGCAAAAACAATCTTTGTTCTTTTTTTTCCCCATTGTGGTTCCTTGATACCTTAAAGTAATATGATTTGCTATGGAAGATGTGAAGAAGGGTTGGTTAGACTTATGGTTTTGGAAACTTTCAACTCTTTTAACATTGTGGATACGAGCATTAAAAAATCAAACCATTTCTGTGACAAAGGTTAGAAATATTGTTACAAAGATGGGGGAATTGAGTTGTAGTGATCTCTTTCCACCTTAGTGTCCCTGTAAAAGCTATGAGGTGAGGTAAAGCATTAAGGCCACAAAATGTGATTTGTAGTATACTGGCATTCCTTTAGAAAGGCACAGATTTATGAAACATTAGTGATAAGAACCAGGGAGGTCACTAATATTTAAATGCTATCTCCTATGTGGGCAGGAATCTTTGCTGTTGGACAAAATCTTGCTAAGCATGAAGAATCATTTTTCCCCTGAGTGAATTATACCAATTAACATAAATTGTGATGAGTCAAAATGTTAAAGTAGCATTTTTTTCCCTCCACCTTAAGAATAAAGGTGTTTACTTTCGTAACTTTCTTTACTGAAAAAAAAGGGGAGAAAAATTCTAACACTGTGATACTTTCATAGGAATCTTACTAACCTGATATAACTTATCTTGTCAACATTGTAAGGAGTCAGATGAGGGACTGGAAACTCATAAGAATTTGCCTAAATGAGCAGAGCTAAGGAAAAGCCAAGCATGGGACTCAGACTCATACTACACTGACCTCAATATCTCTGGTCAATGCTTTATGCGTTACAGCTCCTACTGGCTCTAAAAGTTATTAGGATCATTTACTTTACGTTCTCCCCATGAGGAAAAAGTTTTAAAATATATCCCTCCCATTAGGTAAAAAGGAAAAATCCTTAATCATTTTGATATTATGTTAAAACGTAATGCCTAAATTTTGAATCAAAAAATATATAAACCTCATTCTTTAAATTGTATTAGAATTAACAGCAATAGCCATGGAGTTCTCTGGAATTTTCATATGTCCTGGGCCACATACTGTTTCTGGGGCTGCTGCAATAAGTACCACAAAATGGGTGGTTTACAACAACAGAAATTTATTGTCTTGCAGTTCTGGAAGAAATCAAGAGATCAGCAGGGTTGGTTCTTTCTGAGGGCTCTGATGGAGAATCTGTTCCCTGCCTTTTTTCTACCTTCTGGTGACAGCTGGAAACCCTTGCCACTCTTTGGCTTATAGATACAGCCTTGTAATACCTGCTTCGATCTCAACATGGCACTTTCCCTGGGTGTCTCTTCTCCTGTCTAATGAGGATACTGGTCATATTGGATTAAAGGCTCACCCTACTTCAATATGACCTCATCTTAATTTGCATCTTAATTACATCTGCAAAGATCATATCTCCAAATAAAGTCACAATGCACAGGTATCAGGGATAAGGATTTCTACCTATCTTTTGGGGAGAAACAATTCAACCCATAGGATGTAGAAATCATGCAGCAGAGACCAGTTAAGAAACAATCAAGCAGAAAATATAAAGCCTGAAAGAGCTGAATGTGGTTATATCTATGTGTGTATGTATGTGTGTGTTTGTACATGTGCTAATGTCTTCAAATTTATGTTTGATGTCACAATTAATACATTGCTTTTGGACTAATTCTTCTTTTCAATATGGATATGAAGCCATGGAAAGTTAGGAATCTGAATAGACTTTTTCAATGATCAGGTATGCATTCCCTTCCTCTGCTCTGTCTACAAATAATTTACCAATGTTAAGATTTCTTGGCTGGAGATTTATCTTCAAGAAGTCTTTCTGGTCTTTGCCTTTGGGACTTGTAAATTTTATTCTCTGAGAAGTTTCTCAGAATTCGCCAATCTTTTAATTAAAAAAAATCCTGGTTTTGGATGTATAAATTTATTAACTTTTTTCATACAAGTAGGAATTGATCATACTTTCTTCGGGAATTTTTATCATGAATAGTCATCATACCCTTGGTCCCATATTCTAATTTTCTAGTATTTAGATTTTTTTTTGGTAAATATTTCTTTAAACAGCTAAAATTATACCTAGTAATTAGGTTTCAATTAATATATAGGTATACAATATAAATCTGAAAGCAGCTTTATAGAACACCGAAGACCATGATTTTATAGTTACATGGCACAAGAGTTAAGAATTTATAGATCTGGAAAACCAGAATACAAATCCTTAGGTCAACATTCATTTAATTTTTTAAAAAGGTGAAACACTTCCATAATATTTTAAAGAGATCCTTTGCCTACTATGCACAAAGCAGCAGTCCACTTGGAGTAAAATATATTGGTTAAGCTGCTTAGAACTCAAGTCTTCTTATTTTGTGTACGCATTTTTATTTATGTGTTCCCCACTTTTTATGGGTCTGATCTATGCTTGCTGTTGAGTTTAAAAGCTGTTCTGAAACCTAATTGAGTTGGTTTATTTTATTTTCTTTATATAGTTTTTTTTTTTGCCTGGTTTTTTCCAGTAATGATACTCTCACAGTATACTAATGCATAGATGTCCTAAAAAAGTGTTATTTGCTTTTGGTTTAGAAATGAAATTAGAGTAGCAAAAATACCCATAGTATCTGCCTCTCTTATTTTAAATGTGCTGGCTCTGGCTTTTATGTGACACAGATTCCAGAGGAAGTATAGTGGTAGACAACAATTATTAATTTTTATTCTCCCCTTCCAGCTCGGAAGGTAGTTACCTAAATGTTATACTAAATTTGGAGAAAAGAATATTACCTCTGTGATTCATATTCTTCCCCTAATCTACTGAACTAGGTTTATTGCCCTACAAGCTAATGAAGAGGAAAGCAGTCACAGAGCACACATAGTGAAACACTGAAAAGAAGGGTGAAAAGAGGAGTCATCCAGCTCTTTTCCACTGCATCAAGTAGGGAGGGGGGAAAAAGCTGCAGTGATACGGGAAAGAAAGACCACCAGCTTCCTTGCTTACCCTCTCTTCCTCAACCCCACCAGAAAAACAGAAATCTATCCAGTGGGGACATTCCTTTGGCTCCACTCATGTTCACGCTGAGTGTGAGCACACACTCATGAAGGCATGCAAGACAGCCCTTCATGGTTCTATCTCCCTGCTCTAGCCAACCATCTTTTAATTGCCCATTCCAATTCTGTTAAAACTCTTACTGTGAAGAGGCTATCTCTTTGTCCATTGTTGGCCATTATGGGTTATAAAATGTGTTCCCTGGTCTGCAAAAATGATGGTCCGCTGTCCAAACTGGTGCAATATCTTCCGTTCTGGTTCTTTCATAATCCTCAGCATTTGCATCTACACTGAGTAGGTGTAGCCCAATGCACAGTCAGTGTCTATTCCTATCAGGACCCATCTGCAGCTCACAGTGCTACCAGCATCAGTCTCACTTGCCAGCTATGATCAAGGCCTTTTTCCACCAGGGGATCTACCACATAGCCATCTGCAGTCTCTCTCTCTTGGCAGACAGAACAGTTTTTATTGGCATTTTTTGTCTCAGAGGGTGCAAGAGAGCTATGTTTAGATTCACCCCATCTCTGCATTGCTGCCGTACCACCAGGTTCACTCATTTCATGGACCTGGGTGACCACCTTAAGTGAGCACACAGGGATATCTGCTTGTTAATTCCAATCACCTTCTGAACCGGAAAGAAGATTCTTCTAAGGGCATCACCACGTCCACTTTAATGCACTCCTCAAATTTCCAGTGATTTTCATAGGGCTGTATGTGCCCCATAAGGGCATCTTTTAACAGGCCAAGTTTCCATTGCCCTTCTGCCTAACCATACGACCAGGCCATTGAGCGCTGCCTGGGAGTCAGTAAAACTCCTACTAGGAGATTTTACAACTGTTCAATTCTTCCATCACTGCTAGGAAAGCAGCATGAAATTCAGCCCACTAAGCTGATTTGTTTTTACCTTCTTGCCTCAGAGTGGTAGCCTTCTATAGAGGATGTTGTCCATTCACCTGGGAACTGCTGCTTCTTTGTCAGTCAGTTGAGAGCTGTTTATAGGGCACTATGTTAAGAGAATCCAACAGCCTCTCGTGCACTTTCAGAGTCAGTCTTAGGGAAAAGAGGCTCCCTGCTTGTATTTCTTCCTTGCATTGCCCAGGCAGCATGATCCTGTACAAACCATTTAAATTTTATTGTGGAATTTTTGGGGCACTGACAACCCCATTAAAGTGTTTCTCTAGGACATCATCATAGACATTATAGGTACTTCAGATTTTAAGATCACTTTATGTCTGCTTCCTGAGGTAGCTTCACTTACTAATGTCCAATAACAAGGTAGTAAAGGCCTCTCAAATGGAATTTTTTCTAGTCCAAAACCCCAATAGTGTTGCCGGGAGATGCTCATCAGCCCCAATCTATGCTCCACTTAGGGCTACCACACAGAGCATTTGTCCCTAGCAGCACTCCAGCTTGTATTCCACACTCTGTGGGCTCAAGCAGTCTTACTGGTTTCCATGTAGTTTGTCCAATTACATTGCCTGAAGGGAAGATTCACATGCCTTCTATTTTACAGTACTAGGTAGGGGAAGCATTCCTCAGTGAGATACAATGTCTTTTTCTACAACACCATCAGGCAAAAGAGACTTCACATGAAACCTGTCACATAAAACCTGTTCAAACATACTAAGTCTCCTACACATTTTTACCTTAATTCCACCAACTCATACCCTACATCAACAATTCTGTTTCCTACCTGTAGCCTCTACTAAGACTTGATCCACAGGTTTTCACTTTACAATTCTAGACAGGGGAAGTATTCCCCAGCCAGACATATTATTCATTCTCAAAAAACATTTAGGTTTTAAAAAAGACACAACTTATTTATATAAAGCTTGTTTAAACATCCCAACTTTCATAATCCCATCAACCATTACATTTTTATACTCTCTCAATCCAGTTGTAGCCCAAATCAAGGCTTTGCCAATGGGTTTGGTACCACAGTTCATGGAACAATGCCTGCTTTAAGGAATCCTGGCAACTTCTCTTCTCTACCCCTGGCCAATTTACCTACTCTTGTGCAATAGGCTTTGGGTCCCCAGCAAAGAGTAAAGCAGAGAGACCCTGGTCCTTTTATCAATTATTTTTAAATCTTTATTAGCCTAATCACTGTCCTAAGTGATTGCTGGTCAAGTTTTTCTTTTTCTTTTCTTTTTTTTTTTTTAAGATTTTATTTATTTATTCATTTCAGAGTGTGAGTGAGAGAGCATAGGAAGGTGGAGGGGAACAGCAGAGGAAGAGGGAGAAGCAGGCTCCCTGTTGAGCAGGAGGCCCAACAACACAGAGCTCCTTCCCAGAATCCTGGGATCATGACCTGAGCCGAAGGCAGACGCTTAACTGACTAGGCCAACCAGGCACCCTTGGTCAAGTTTTTCATAGTAATCACTACCTTACGACTTTTTAAAATTTTCCAAGTTGGGGTAAAGAGAATAGATGTGGTTAGGGGTGCTTAATGTTGGAGGACCAACAGGGGATCCCTCTGGCACCCCAACGTTTTGATAGTGTTGTATTATAACCTTTGTTTTACTCCATCAATGTCCATTTTACTCATCCCATTTCTTAAGAACCATCTACAGACTTCCACCCTGCTGGGATGAGTTCTATAACTCCTCACCTCCTGCTTCCTTTTTGTTTTATTCCTGTCAACATTTGCTTTATTCACTTTATTTCTTAAAATAACCTTTTACAGATTCCTACCTAATTGGGAAGAGCCCCTTGACTCTTATCTAGGCCTCTTCCCATTCTCTTGTTAATTAACCTTACTTATTTATTTGTATCTGTAAGATACAGGAGGGGAAGCTGAGACAGCAAATTCTGTCTGTCTCTTGGTTATATGGGGTGCCCCTGTGAAAAAAGGCCCCTTTAACCACAGCATTTACTATGACTAGTTAACTGGCATATTCACTGGGTAAATATCCCTGTTGTCATAAAGCCAGTCCCATGTGGCTTGCATATGAAGCATATCAGCTGCTACATCTGGGGAATTGCACATGGCATTTATAGGGTGAGACGGACAGCATGCCTTCTCAAGGTAAACAGACCATACAGTGGCTCTTATCCAGTTCCCTAGGCTGACATATAACCATCTGTGATTGTTCCATAGTGAGCTGTGCGTCCTGTGTCAACTCAAATATGCTCTTCCATTCTACAGCATTCAAAACCGAGGACACAGCTCCTGAATCAGTTATACTCAAACTGTTTCAGTAAAGGTTCCTCAAGAACTTGATATCAATTCACAAAATGAAACAGTTCTTGCATACTATCCTCCCTAGCTTCCCGCTTTGCCCTTTCCCCATGTTGCCTACCTTATTGGTTACCAGTTAATTATAAAAGGATATAATTCAGGGCCAGCCAGACAGAAGAGATGCATAGGGAAAGGTAAGAGGAAAGGGTGTGGTGCTTCCATGCCCCCTTGGAACGTACCACTCTCCCCAAATATCCACCTGTTCATCAACCAGGAGGTTTTCCAAACCCCACCTTTTCGGGTTTCTAAGGATGTTCCATAGTACATCCTTAGGTATGATGGATGAAATCTTTGGCCATTGGTGGTTGAACTCCATCTCCAGCTCCTTTTTCTTCCTCAGAGATCCGGAGGAAACCTTGGCTCCACTAGCCACAGGGCCCCCACCCTTAAAGGCTTTCCAAAAGTCCCCTCATTAACACAACAAAAGATACCTTTATTGTTCTCATCACAAAAGATTTCAAGAGTTTTAGGATTTCTGTGCCAGAGACCAAATATTTATTTCTTATTATACATCCTAATATTATGGTACCTTTGAAAGTTCATAGAAATGTATTTTATTGGACTACATCATGGGACTTAACTTGCAAAGACTTCCTTTTTTAAGAAACAATGACCTGTACAAATGCTTCTCATCTTTTTGACTGTAGAACCAGAATGAAAATGGAGTCACTTACGTCAGGACACAATGGAGTTGGCCAAAGCAGGCACATTAAAGAAAAATGAAAGTTAACCTTACCTAAGTTGCAGGAATTTATAGCTCTTCTCAGAAATCAGCAGAGGATGTCAACCAGTCCCCAAATGCCAAGTTTGTTTACATCAACTTTGGGCTCCCTTGTTCCCCTGACTCAGCTACCCTGATCCAAATTAAGAAAGAACACCACTAGGCAACCAATCTGCTGGGGGAAAAAAAAAAGAACGAAAGAGAAAAAGCTTTAGTCTGTGAGCAACTTGGAACTCAATGCTCCATTAATCTTGAGTTTCCTGGTTTGCAGGTGGGAACTCTTGCAATGAACTCATCTTCCTGATGTACAGAGTTTGGTTTTTGACATGACAGTGACGTTTTAAATGCCAAAAAAAAAAAAAAAAAAAAAAAANAAAAAAAAAAAGATTCCATAGGAGATGTCTCCGGAATTTACTATAATTTGAGAAAATAAATATTAAAAAGATAAAACCTTCTAGCAATGCAAGACTTTTAGGAAGAAACTACTATTTTATGACTTTGAAAATTATATTTGAGAATTTGGATACTTTAGCTTATAGGATAACACTTCTTATGGAGTCTACACGAAAAATAAAGCAACTTTATTTCAATGTTAAATTATCTGAAAATATATCATTTGTTTTTCCCTATAAATAAAAAAGCTTATTTTGAATTAGTTTGAAATAATCACTTTGAATTAAGAATTTATAGAATTCTTTTAAGTAAATCTCTCCATAGATGTTTTCATAGCAGTTAAAAATGTGTTATTCCTATTTACACAGTGTTACTGATTTCTCTTTGCCTTTCAAAATTCTTCCTTCATGCTTCTTACATTTTGTAAGAGGCGGGGAGAGGGAAAACTGTAATTGACATCAAAGTGAAATTCTTATAATATCTTTAAAGATTTTAGACTTTTAAAACATGGTTTATCTTTGAAAAATCAAGTATCGCAGCTGTTACTAAGAAGCACTGACTGCCAGAGTTAAATGTGGTAAAAATGTTAAAAATCCATCTCTTTTATGAAGTACTTTATCTTGGTCTTCTAGTTCAGGACACTGATTGGCTGAAGTTACTCTAAGCAGTAAATACTGACATATCAAAACCAGATAGCTAATTAAGTTTTCTCTCATCTTCCAACATTTACATTATCCCCCTAACCACGCGCCTATTCAGGAAAATACTTCTATACTACCTATCTCCGGTTACCTCCTCCAGTTGCTTTGTTGTTTTTACTTCATTACTACTTTTAATTCCTTGGTTCTTTTATTCAGCCTTAAGCCAGATGTGTCTTCCTTGAAAATAATAAAACAGAATATTTCCTAGAGGTCATTCTGTTCTTATTGTGTTCAGTTCCCAGGAAACCCCTTAATTTTCTACACTGGAGGTTTACCCTAGGTATCCATGCATACCCAGGGATAATAATAATAATAAAATTATTATTTTTACAGATAACAGCAGAAATTGACAAGTGTTTGTTGCCTTCCCAGCATGTATCTACCCTGTGCACTGTGAGCAGCCATATAACTGAGATGAGTTTGACTATGCTCCCAGGTTTCCAGTTCGTTCTACCATCTCAGCCCCCTTGCCTCAGTGATTGATTTAAACCATGCCTATCTCAATTAGCACAAAGCAAGGTTGGAGATCTGTGGTAGGCTGAATAATGGCCCCCAAAGATGTCCACGGCCTAATCTCCCAAATCTGTGAATATTACCCCATAGAGCAAAAGGGATTTGGTATTTGTGATTAAATTAAGGATTTGAAGTATAAAGATGATCCTGAATTATTCCCTTGGGTCCAAAGTGTAATCACATGGGTTTTTATTAGAAGGACTCAGGAGGAGTCAGAAAGCAAGGAGAAGATTATGTGATGACGGAAGCAGAGATTTGGAGTGGTACATGTTGGAGACAGAGAAAGGGACCACAAGTCATGGAATATGAACAATGAACACTGGAAGAAGCCACTGAACACTGAATAAGGCAAAGAGATAGTTTGTATCCTCAGAGCTTCCAGAAGGAACCAGTCTAGCAGACACCTTGACTTTAGCCCCAAGAAATTGATTTCAGACTTCTGGAACCATAAGAGACTAAATTTGTGTTATTTTATGCCACACATACATGGTATTTGGTTGCAGGAGCAATAGAAAACTAATATAGGATTAGGGCCCAATCAATGGGCTTTTTTGTGTAGTTGGTACAAAAGAAATTTCATTTTTTTCTGTGTGGTATATAGAACAGATGTGAGGTCTGAAACTATTAGCCATTAACCCAGATGATTGAAGACAGCTTGAATGTGAAACTGACAAATGTAGGAGAGTAAAATTGAAAAAAAAAAAAAAGAAAAAGAAAAAAGTACAGAAAACCAGGAGCATAGCCCTGGTCAAAACATGCTTGAAACCTGCAATGATTCAGGACTGTTACAGTTGCATAAGCTTATAAATTATCTTCATTACTGACAAGAGTTTTTCAATTACTTGTGATGGAAAGCAACTTAACTGATATAACAGTTTTCCACAAAACCTACATTTTTAAATACAACAGCTAGTATTCTTTCAAAGCTGGTCCGAAGCAGTTTCACAGATTAGGAAGGACTCTGAAAGCAGGCATGATATTATGGTGCCTGAGTTGTTCACCACCATATCCTCACTCTCTAGCACTGCCAATGAATGTAAATAGGTGCTTAATAAATATGTCTGAAATGGGCTGATGACTACAGGGTGCCTGGGTGGCTCAGTCAGTTAAGCGTTGGATTCTTGGTTTTGGCTCAGGTCATTATCTCAGGGTCCTGAGACTGAACCCGGGACCGGGCATCACTGAGCAGGGAGTTTACTTGAGATCCCCTCTGCCTCTCCCCCATGCCACACCTGTGCGCTCTCTCTCTCTCTCTCTAAACAATGAATTCTTAAAAAAGAAAGAAATGTGTTCATGACTAAGTATAAAAGTACAAAGTGTGACTAGAATGCCATTATCAGCTAATCTTGCCTTAAAAATATAGGCTATGAGAGACTGAATATACAAATACACAAGGGCCAGGCAGTACAATGAAAACAGAACTCTGACCCACAGCCTCTATAGTAACCAGTCAGGCAAATCACAACCTCTGCCAGCAATTGGCCCCAAGCAGTTGGAACTAGGTCAGTGACTACCAGCTTCCCTTCTTTGCCCTATGATTCCAATTAGGGACCCATCAAAGAAAGCCAAATAGGCTCGTCAAACCAATCACATAGGATGCCTAACTTCTCCTTAGCCTGTCTTTAGCTTCCCCTTGCCAACAACATCCAGTAAGAACATACCTGATGTCATCTCTTTTTCTACTATAAAGCTTTCTCATTGCCAAGTGACGGTGGCTGACTCCTTTGTTACAGCAAACTCTGGATTAATAGCTTCTGTTTTCTCTCATTTGGATTGTCTTCATTTATTTCCACAGCTATACAAATGAGGCTGACAATAATTTTTCTTCACGTTATTCCTGGCCTTAGTCATTTATTCATAAGACATGGTTTCTGTGAAAAGCTACCCTTTCAACAAAATTTCACCAAGTAAATGGGTCAAACAACTTTTTTTTTTTTGAAATGCAAAGAAAATAGATGGGAATTAAGTATTTCTGTCCTGAAATAATCTCCCACTGATCTGGAATTTGCTTAAAGTTTGACCACTGAGGTTTTATTTAATTCATTTATTAATTTTTAAAAAATGTATGCAACAATTAAAACTCTCCATGACTGGCACTAAGTACAAGGGCACAGAGATGGACAGACCGATTCTCCTCCAGAACTCAGGGAGATTATATTCTGGAAGGATAGTGAAGTTACTGCACATTTACATAATTATATTTTTAATTATAAGCTTAGTAAGGGCCAAAGGTAGAAATTCAAGAAGTTAAAAGGATATGGTACAAGGGTTCCAGGCTTATCTGGAGACTGAGAAGGGCTTTAAAAGTAGTGGTAGACAATGAAATTGTCCCTCCCTCTAATTATCTTCTAAAATTTAAGATATTGGTCATGATTCCAGGAAGGGTTTATTTTTTTTTTATTTATTTATATTTTTTTTAAAGATTTTATTTATTTATTTGACAGAGAGAGAGAGACAGCCAGCGAGAGAGGGAACACAAGCAGGGGGAGTGGGAGAGGAAGAAGCAGGCCTCTAGCAGAGGAGCCCGATGTGGGGCTCAATCCCAGAACACCGGGATCACGCCCTGAGTCAAAGGCAGACACTTAATGACTGAGCCACACAGGCGCCCCTCCAGGAAGGGTTTAAAACCCAAATGACTGCAACTGAATTCCTGTCATTCTGGCAGAATGGGGCATAAAAATAGAAAACATTTTGACTTATTAGAAAATAAAGTTACGTTTCTTAACATACTAGAGATTTTGGACTCTGATTCATACCTACTATACTTACATACCCTACATGCTAAGGTGTTAAAAATGATTATGCCTGATTCATTTATTTTCCGTGTAGAAATATCCATGCTTTTATAGTAAACTAGTTATTTGAAAAAAGCGAAGAAAGACTGCTTGAAAACCCTTTGGCTTTTGTGTCCTGGCAAAATATAGGGCAGACTCCTTAGTAGAGTCCTTAGGAATACTCTTCATAATTTATCCCCAAATCTCTCTTCCTCTACTTTCCTAGGACTATCCATTAATCCTTTTGACACCTTTAGTATTTTCAACATACCAAGTTTCTTTTCCTTAGACATGGAACTTGTTTCCATAGCTCCATTTTTCTATTCATGTGTTTTAGTCAACTTGAATTGCGTTGCTTGCCTTCTCTCCCTTGTTCTCTCTCCTTGTTCATTACATACGCCCAGGCTAACTATGATGTTCTCTGTGAGGCTTTTCCAACCCAACCTACCTCAGATAAGCACTATTAATTTCCTACTTTACCCTTATAATGTAGTATATTTTCTTATCACCAATTTAATTTACCGAAGTATTAGGGCAAGTATTTGGAGAGGAAAACCATACACCTCAGTAGTCTTCAGCAACAGCCATCACTGTATCATTGTTCAAATTTCTATTTGACATTTTTTTAACCAAATCTAATTTAATATGAAACTAATTAAACTTAAAACAATATAATACATCATATAACTAAAATGTGGTCCTAAAGATATAGATTATTTCAACTATATTTACAATTTGGAAAACCATTTATTCAGAGAAGTTAATGGTGCAGTTATGAGCACTAATTTAGTGGTGAAGAAAAATTTAAAAAATAGTGGTTAAGAGGCCAAGTTCTGAAGCTCTGAAACCAGACTGTCCCAACTTGACTTTTGGATCTGCTACTTATTAGCTGTGTGACCACGAATAAATGGCTTCAACTTCATGTGTCTCCATGTCTCCATTTTCTGATATGTCACATGGGGACATTTATAGTACCTGGCAGAGCATGCTGCAGTGAGGTACAAATGGGTGAAAAGAGGTTAGAATAATGTCTGGCACAGAGTAACCTCTTAGCATATTTTACCTATTAATTCCATCAGTAGTCATAATGGTAGTGGTAGGAAGAGGAGGCAAGGGATTAGTTTTGGTGTTAGTATGTGCCAGACAATATGTTAGTTTTTTCTTCCATCATGGAGTTATAGTCTACCAAAGGGGCAGAAATATAAGCATTTCAATGCATACCACTGTCACAAGAGGTGAAGGCACACAGGAGATCAGGAACATTGTAGGAGAAGCATTAGAGAAGAAGTAACATCTGGGCTGAGTTATGGAGCTCTAGTAGAAGTTAGCAACAAAGAAACAGAGAAGCAGGGTCCCAGGCACCTACAGGCACACATGAATGCAGGGAGCCTGAGAGACCATGGTACCTAGAGCCCCTCACTATAGTATAGCAGGGGTAGTCAATACCATGGTCAACAGGGAAAGATAGATTTTTGATTGGAAAAGGGTTTCTGTTTCATATGGAGATGTTTGATTTTTCAAAGGAGTTACAAAAAAATTATTCAGCAGGGAAATTTTATTTTTGGTTGATTAATTTAAAAATATTATTTGTCATTAGGGTGGACAATATATTAGGAAACAGTGAGTTAGGACCAGGTATACCAGGTAGAAATTTATTGCACTAATTCAAAAATAACTACAAAGCCCTAGATAGAAGTAGGAACAGTATACAGAGTAGAGAAACACTGTTTGAAAAATATCAAGAGGGTTCAGAAGAATAGAAAGACTAGAGGTGGAAATGGGAGATTATGAGGTTTGGGCATGGTTGCAAAAATGTAACTATAATTAAGAAGAAGTTTAAATTGAGGAAAAATAAGAAGAAATATAAAACTGGCTACATGGCACTGAATGTTCAATATTTTCTGGCTTAAAGCAGGTTTTTGATTAATCAATTTATGTCCTGAACTTGGAGACCACACTACATAAATAAAATAAGAGCCCAGTAAATATTTGTCACTGTCATTATGAGAACACTGAGGATATAACTTATTATAAGCTATAATTTAAATAATTTATTTTGAAAAACAAACTGGAAAGTTAAAAATTAGTAAATCATGTTACTTGTGCATGTAACTTATGCTACTTATATTATGTTCCTGGCATTGTGTTGATCATTTTAAATATATGTTACAACACAAGAGCAATCTTATGAAATGAGTATCAATATCCCATTCTAAATATGAGGAATGTGAAGTTAAAAGCATTTAAGTAATTTGTTTAAGGTTAGATGAGAAGTAGCAGAGCCAGGATTAAAATCCTAATCAATCAAACTACATATTTTATTCATCTACAACCACATTACACTCCTGACAAAGTAGAAAATAAAGCAAATAAAAAGACTAGATACACAGTAAATCCAGTTTTGGATAGGAAGGTCACATTTTTTTATATGAGAGGAAGAAAGCCTCCTCCAATATGAAAAAAACATTAATTAATATTGTACTTCTTACAATGTGCTGACATTGTGACAACAGCTGGACTTTAAAATAAGAAAAGCACTGTTTTTGCCTGTAAGAAATGCAAGGCTCTGACCTTAAAGGATATTTAGAGACTGCTACTCCAAGTACAAGAAGGTAGAAAAGTGGGGCTAAAATGGTGAAGCAATACTTAATCCAAAGGCACAGTTTTGCATAGTCTGATTTTACTTTCCTCTGTATAAGGATAAACAGAAAGTACCTCCGATTTCAGCCTTAGGAGATTTAGATTATTATGAAGAATTCAGAGAAACCCTGATGGCATTCCCACTTGATCCCCTTTACATAATAACGTTTTACTCCCCTGGGCCCCCCAGAAGTCTTTTCCTTTTATTTCAGAAGTTAGGAAATAAAGTCAGACACTTCCCCACTCCACCCCTTACGCTCCTGCCTCACGCAGAACCTGGAGTGAAAGAGGGACGGCGCCCAGTCTCCCATAAAGCCCATCCTTTCTCCAACTCTTCCTTCCCACAAAGTAGCAAGATTAGAAAAACCGTTAACTATATTGTTCTTCCTCTGGCGCTGCACAGAGGTCCCCCTGCGGCCAAAAAGTAAGTGGGGGAGGCAGATGTGGAAAAGGGAATTCCCTCTTAACTACACAGTGGTCCCCTCCCAGGCAGAGAAGATGCCCAGGCTACCTGGGGGTGGGGGAGGGGGTGGAGGTAACATATGGGGCAGGGAGAAGAGAAAACCCCCAGGCCTTTTTCTTTAACCTGACATATTTATATATTTACAGCTTTCAAGGAGGGGAGGAAGTTTGGAGTGACAATAGTTCTGCAAAGTCAGGAAATGAAAACCAAATAGCAGCTGTTTTGGCCACCATTTCCTGCCTCCTTGCTCCTAAAATCTTGAATGGGAAAGGAGGAAACAGGAAGGAGGAACTGGAAGGAAGGTAATGTCTGGGTCCTGAGCCCAGAGCTCACTGTGAAAGAAGGTGAGGCAGCAGAAGAGGGGCAGCCAGGTCCCCCTTGGAAAAGGGCCCTCCGAGAGACATGTAAGAAGCAGCCACTCACGTCCTGCCTCTCCACCGGCTCCGCAAGTCTCCAAGGGCTGCCTGCGGCGGGGGCTACATCAGACATCTCCAGCAAGAGCGCCCCTCCTCCTGCAGCGCGTCAGCCTGCGTCACGGCCTTCCTGAAGCTGTCCTGGACATCACTCCTCCTCGAAACGTCATACTAGAGGAAGCAGGCCTTCTCAAAGTTAAAGAGGAAGGCCATCTCGCACACGCTGCGGCAGTATTGTCCAGGAGCTTCACACCTCGGTGGCTCAGCTCCAGCATTAGGAGTTCATTGTCCAGGCGCTCCATGGCGCCGCTGAAGTAGAGACGGCGTATCTTTTATAGACGACTTTGAGGTCCTTCTACCGCAGGAAGCTGCACATCATGGGCCTGCAATAGCTCCCGAGCCGTCTTTCGCTGCGTGTCTGCCGTGGCCAGGTACCATTTCGGCAGCCACAACTTCTCTGGCCCGCTAATAGGCTGCACGAATCATGTCATCTTGCAGCCCGCAACTCTGCGTGTCCCTCTTCGGCCACAGGAGGCCCTGAGTCCTCTTTTAAAATCTTTTCTTCCTCTTTCTCGAAGCCTCGCCTGTCTCAGCAGGCCTGGAAACTTCTGAGACGCCTGGCTCAAAGCAGTTCTGAAAGGTCAGAAGGGTATGTCCTAACTATGAGCCCCTCAGGGACGGACAGGCTTTTGACAAAACTAACTGCACCCCCGCTGCCTTTATCTAGAGTGCATAAGTCAGCCTTGCTGGGGGCTTTGACATTCAGGGATCAGCTTTTGTGGAGGACAGCTGACATTTCAGCTTTTTACATGTGCTGAACTGTGGTGAACTTGAGACATAATTTTTATTCTATAGTGAAGTTGTTTTATATATATATATAAAATTCAAAGAAGAAACAATTTGTTATATATGTAGAATCTTATGAATAAGCAAATACATCTTTTATCCAGTTTTCCAAAACATTTTTAGAACTCATTTGAGATAATGGTAATTTAATTTGAATTGCTTTTGAATGCAATATAAAGTCATTCTTTTCTCATGATTGCTTGATTCTAGATTTCAAATTTGTCTTTGTATATAATTATAATCTCTCGAATTTTTTTCACAAATGAAATATTAGGTGGATTCGTAAAGCCTGTATAAAATATAATTAAACATTTTACATTATTGGGTATCTACCAAATATCAGTTAATCAGGGTTTTAGTGAACAAACAGTTCAAGGACAAAACAAAGTCTTGTGTTGTCTCCAGAAGAATGGCAACTACGGATTAATATAAAGGTCAACTAGTATGCCTGGGTTGAAATGCTAGCTCTATGGCTCTATGAGTTACTAGGTATGGGACTTTAGGATAGCATTTCACTTAAGCATGCCTCAGTATCTTCATCAGTAAAAAGGCGCTTAGCATTGTCGTAGATATTAAATGATTTGCAGAGATATTGCATCTGAAGCATTTAGCATGTTACTTGCCATATAGTTAACATTAAGTAAGTGTTATTATTTATCTATTCCATACCCACAGACAAATTTGGGAAGGAGGGAGGCTACGTAGTGATTTGCCTAGCTTTATTTTTCCTGTTGCCTAAGATAACCTGATAGGTCCAGGGGAGTACTGAAGTTAACTTCTATTGGGAGAACTGATTGTGAAATTTTCAGAATTTTGGGAGCTGGTTGATGTTATGTTGGTAGCTTGAAATTGGCTATGATGGGATTATTTATACCAACTAGTCCCAGAAGGCAGTTGCTAAACATTTACCAGGATAATATTGAAGTTAGCTTTGCTACCCAAGTCAGTAGTTTTTTAGACAGATTATAGAAAATATTGCATTTGTTAAAAAAAAAAAAGAAGAAATTGGAAATTTGGCAGTTTCTTATATTGTTAAATTTTTACCCACAACATGACCCAGAAATCCTACTCCAGGGTATTCACCAAAGAGAAATGAAGGCATATATCCACAAAAGAATTGTTCAAGAATTTCCTAGCAATATTATTCATAATGGGCAAAAACAGAGTTCTCACAACAAGACCATAAAAATAAATTTTATATTTGTACAAGTGAACACTACATAATAATAAAAAGAAATGAATTGTTGATGCATACTGTCAAGTGAAAGACTCTCACAGAAGTGGAGTTGATAGAAAGAAGCCAGACAGAAAAAGAGTGTGTAGCATATGACTTTATTTACGTGAAGATTTAAGACCAGACAAAAGTGATCTATGGTGAGAGAAATTAGAACAGTTGTTGCCTTTGGTAGGTGAGGGGTGGTGGTGGTGATGGTGGTGATTGACTGGAAAGAGGCATGATAGAAATTTTTGGGGTGATAGAAATATTCTATATTTTATTTATTTGACAGAGATCGAGACAGCCAGCGAGAAAGGGAACACAAGCAGGAGGAGTGGGAGAGGAAGAAGCAGGCTCATAGTGGAAGAGCCTGATGTGGGGCTCGATCCCATAATGCCAGGATCACTCCCTGAGCCGAAGGCAGACGCTTAACCGCTGTGCCACCCAGGCGCCCCCAAAATATTCTATATTTTGAATTGGCTGTTGACTACATGGGTATACACGTTTATCATATCAAACTGTACACTAAAGATCTTTACATTTTGCTTTATTTAAATTATATATCAATAAAGAAAAATAAAGCAATATATTGTAATAGAAATCCTGCTTAAGAATAGATAGGGGTAATGACTAAATTTGATAATTAGAAAATAATGTTTGGGGAATATGTATATTTATATGACAAGAAAAAAAAGAGTAGCAATTAGGCGTATAATCCATCTATTCCATTTTGCAGTCAGTATAATTTTTTGAATTGTGTGACCTTAGACAACTAACTTGACCTAAGAATATTCCAGTTTCTAATCTGCTCAAATGGGATTAAACATAACATTTACCTCAAAAGATAGCTAGCTGGATTAAATGAAATTATTCATCAAAGGAATTTAAGGTGCCTGGCATATAGTAAATACTTGATAAGTATAAATTCTTTTATAGCTACTTTTTATTATGAGAAGAAAGAATGGAGCAGGTAAATAACTAACTGATAGACTAAATTTCCCCTAGACTGAGCAACTGGAATCTTCAGGATGAAAGGATCCAGGAAGTACAAAATAAATAAGAAGAAACAAACCTAATCACTTTTGCTGCAGTTTTAACTTTCGATTAAAAAGAAAATATTCCCCCAAAAGAGGGACAATGATATGGTTACTTTCAATAGGCAAGGGACAAATCTTCATCATCCTTCAAACCAGCAATAATGTATATTCTAGAAAACAGTGAATTTGTGCCTTCTAACTCACATTGAAAATAATTTTATTTATTTATTTGTTTGCTTGTTTTTTTATTTATTTATTTTAGGATTCTCAATTTTTTAAAATTTAAATTCAATTAATTAACATATAATGTATTATTTGTTTCAGGGGTACAGGTCTGTGATTCATCAGTCTTCTATAATACCCTGTGCTCATAACAGCACATAGCCTCCCCAATGTCCATCACCCAGTTACCCTACCCCTCCACCCCACTCCCCTCCAGCAATGCTCAGTTTGCTTCCTGAGATTAAGAGTCTGTTATGGTTTATCTCCCTCTCTAGTTTCCTCTTGTTTCGTTATAATTTTAAAGCCAGACTTAAATATAGCAGTAGAAGAAAAAATTACAGCCATGCAAGTATTCAGAAATTCACTTATGACATACTTTACTTTTCTAGGAAAAATAAAATCTTTAGTATTTTATATTTAGCATTATTAATAAATGATGAAGATAAGACTAGAATTAGCTTTGTGGGCAGGAGAGAGGAGTTAATTTACTTGATTGTATACTTCTCTATAATTCTAAAAAAATATTTTTCACTGTAATTACTTATTACTTCTTATAAGAGCAAATAGATAAACTTAGATAAATGAAAACATCATATATTATATGTATCATCTCTCTTTTTTTAAGATTTATTTATTTTAGAGAGAGAGAGAGAGCAGACAACAGGGGCAGGGGCAGAAGGACAGGGAGAGAATCTCAGGTAGGCTCCGACTACCCACTGAGCATGGAACCTGATTCAGGGCTCAAATTTACCACCCTTAGATTATAACCTGAGCTGAAACAAGAGTCTGACACTTAACCAACTGAGCCACCCAGGTTCCCCCTTAGGCTGTTTTTTTTTTTTTTAAAGACTTATCTATGTTGTTTTGAGTACCAGTAGCTTATATTTTTTTATAGCTATGCAGTAATGCATTGTTTGAATATACAAGTTGTTATCCATTTCTCTGTTAAGGAGCATTAAGGGTATTTCAAGTTTCTGGCTCTTATGAATTAGTGTGGTCTAAAAATCCTCATATGAGTGATTTTTAGAATGTATATTTTCTTTGCTCTTGGATAAATAGTCTAAGAGTGATACACACACACACACACNCTTTTCTGGCTAATAAGATACACACACACACATACACCCGAAGTGCACACACCATATTTTTATGTATATAATAACAGTATGTTATTTTGTTATACTGTTAAGAAACGATAAACAATTTTCCAAAATATTTGGAGAATATTCTGCCAGCAGTGTGTGAGAGTTCCAGTTGCTCCATAGCTTTACCAATATTCTGGTAGACTTTCAAACTTAATGCATTCTAACTCATTGTGATTTCAATTTTCATTATTCTGATGCTCAAAACTATTGAGAGCTTTTTCATGTGTTTATTAGTCATTTGCATATCTTGTTTTATGATGCTTTAGTCCAGATTTTTGCCCGTATTTATTGTATTTTTTGCTTTCATTTTTTATAGTTGATTTTTAAGAGTTTTTTTATATACAGTGGATATATATTCAGAATATGAATCATTTTTCAGGTATATATAAGGCAAATAGCTTTTTTTCCTTTACTGTGGCTTGTCTCTTCATTTCTTTTTTTTAATTTTTTTTTAAGATTTATTTATTTCTTTTAGAGAGAGAGAGAATGTGTGCATGAGTGAGCAGGACGAGGAGGAGAGGGAGGAGAGACAAAATCTCACGCAGACCCTGCTGATCACAGAGCCAGACACAGGGCTCAATCTCAGGACCCTGAGATCATGACCTGAGCTGAAACCAAGAGTCAGACACTCAACCTACTGAGCCACCTGGGTGCCCCTATCCCTCCCTGTTTTCCTAATGGTATTCTTTAATTAGCTGAAAATTTTAATTTTGACGAAGTTCAATTTTTAATTTTTTTCCCTTATATCAGCGCTTTTTTGTGACCTGTGTAGTAAATCTTTGTCTACCCAGAAAAGATTTATTTCTTAAACCTCAGGTTTGAGGTGGGAATATTCTACCACCCTAATTATTTTTCCTTCTTAGTGATTATCCATATGCACCTTTCTATTCAAAGAATGGGATATGGCAAATTAAAATAATCAGTGAAAGCACCTTTCTACTAAAGATTGCTAAATAAGTCTAGTTGCTCCAAAAGCTCATTAAAATTCCAAAGCAACTCCACAATGTTTTAGTAGATTATGTTTTTGTGGAGGATGTTGTATTTGAGCTTTTTCCCTCAGAGAAAAAAATCGTATTTTAAATCAAATTTTACACAAATCATGTGGATATGAAACCCTAAATTCTACATCTAGTCTTCTGGGAAACTCTTTCAACTTCACAGACTAATGTTACAAACAAAAGTTATAGAAATTTTAATCTATAAAGTGTTTTAAGGCAATGATTATTCAAATACAAATTCATGTCTATTTTGCAGAATATATACAGTTGCTACAGATAGATCTAAATTTATACTAAAAATATAAAAACACAAACTTTCTTGGCAACATTTTTTTTCTAGTTATGTATAGACATAAGCATTTTTACAGGAAAACATCCTGCACTTTCAAAGTGGTACTTGATTTTGTAACACAAGTAAAACATTTGAATTTTTTAAAAGATTTTATTTATTTTAGATATAGAGACAGTGTGCACGCATGAGAGAGCACAAGCAGGGGGAGGAGCAGAGGGAGAGGGAGAAGCAGATTCCACTCTGAGTGTGGAACCCATGAGGAGGCTTGATCCCATGACCCTGAGATCATGACCTTAGCTGAAACCAAGAGTCAGATAGTTAACCTATGGAGCCACCCAAGCGCCCCAACATTTGAATTCTTAATAGAAAGTTGAATTGCTCTTTAGCATATCTTTATACTTTCAGCTGATGGTCAGATAATATAAAGAATTAGTTTTAATAACATAATCAGTGCTCCAAAACTTAAAATCCTTGTCCAAATGTTTATCTTTCTTACAATTTAAACCTGGAAGTAAAATACCATTCTGTCACTCCTATGTCTTATGTATTTTTAATATGTATAAACACACACTCTGCACATTTGTTTTCTATACTTAAAGTACATATGGATAGGGGCATCTGGGTGACTCAGTTGGTTAAGTGTCCAACTCTGGATTTACACTCAGGTCACGATCTCCTGGGTTGTGGGATTGAGCCCTGCGGTGTCAGGCTCTGTGCTCAGGGGGGAGTCTGCTTGAGATTGTCTCTCTCCCTCTCCTTCTGCCCCTCCCTCCACTCACACAGTCTCTCTCTCCCTCTAAAATAAATAAATCTTTAAAGAATTAAGTGAAGTATATATGGGTAAATAAAACACTGATGAACAGTCATGCTCTGTTGTTCTGCCCCAGATTTCTGAAAAGCAATCAAGTAGCATGTCATCCCAAGGTCAAGATTGTTAAAATAATGTTTTTCCCCCAAAATGAACTAGAAACTGTAATTACAGATGTGCCTAAAGTTGGTTCACAGGGATCCCAAAGAGAATGTGTGTCCCTGATTTCTGTTTTTATTTGATCCTAAAATTTAGGGTTTTAATCTTTTTCTGCCCATTTTACTTGTAATAATTGTTTTTTTTACAATTTTTAATTAAAATTATTAAAATTTATATTCACAACTTTGTGTTTAGAAATCTACACAAATTCAAGATCTTATGTATGTTCAGTAAACGATGTTAGGCTTTCCAAAGCTTGGATTATTGTTACAGGTAGACCTTGATCAGGGATCCCTATATTAAATTAAGTCAGGCACTCCAAAAAGAATAGAAAATATAAGCAGTTGCTGAAACGACTCTTTTATTTGTGCTGGTTGAAATCATTAAGCTTCTTGATTTCTTATCTTGTAGGCCAGAAAGGGCATATGCCAAGATATGGCACAGAGATACCACAAAACCTAGTATAGTTTTACTCTTGGCTCAGGATAGATCAGCTTTCGTCTTTTTTTCCCTTTGAGCATGAATGCTCAGTTTTTAAAGGTATTTTCAGAAGCATAATATTTAACCAATTCTGCACACCACAAAGAAAGAAGGAATGGTAGAAATCACCTTAATTTTCAGGTGTGCATGCCATGTAATATAATATATAAATTACTCGGTTAGAATGTTGTCATCGTTATGCTTAAAAATAAGAATTTATGCTAGAAACATAGGCCAACTATTAACTCCATTTATTAAATAATACAAGAGCAGGGATGATATGGAAAGATTTAGTTTTATTTGCCACATTCAAAAAATATATTCTACATATCTTGTTTTTAGTTACTTATTTCATTATATCCATTCTTTTTCATCTCTTAGATAAAGGAGAAATAGCAAACACTATATAAATTAAACACACATGCAAGGAAGAAAAAAAGAGTGCCTAGGGACATTAGGGAAGACTTCAGAGAGCCTTGAGTTATGACCAGAAGGATAGTAGGCTTTTTCCAGATGGGCAATACAGTTCTAATTATTCTTTTTACTTTCCCCTCCAGCTGTTTTATTTGTGATTTTTGTTTAAAGTGTTGACTCTTGTATTTGTAATATTTTTTTCCTTCCCACATACTGTGCATTTGGGAAAAATGGTTACTGCAACAATTCTTCATTGGTTGGTCCAGATGCCCAAAGGGTGAAGAATTTATGGAGGCTTTTCTTTTAGCCATGACACAGGTAGGTTTAGTCTTATAAACTTCTCAAATCCTATTTGGCGAAACACCTCTCTCATTCTTATTGCTATTAAATCTCCTGTGAGCATTTATTATACATGCAAGAGTACAAGGAAGTAAGCATCTTTTTTATGTTTGGTCTAGTTCATCTTGTATCTAAGGAAAATAGCTTCTTGTATTCATTCTACAACTCTAAGTACATAGAAAAAAATCATAATCATGAAATACCCATTTCATGAAATTTTCCTAAGGAAAGTATTAAGTAGCACTATCACCACTCCTCCACTTACTTTTGTGCACTTCCTTGGCCCCCAGTTTAATCTGATTTAATTCTTCTTTANAAAGATTTTATTTATTTTAGATATAGAGACAGTGTGCATGCATGAGAGAGCACAAGCAGGGGGAGGAGCAGAGGGAGAGGGAGAAGCAGATTCCACTCTGAGTGTGGAACCCATGAGGAGGCTTGATCCCATGACCCTGAGATCATGACCTTAGCTGAAACCAAGAGTCAGATAGTTAACCTATGGAGCCACCCAAGCGCCCCAACATTTGAATTCTTAATAGAAAGTTGAATTGCTCTTTAGCATATCTTTATACTTTCAGCTGATGGTCAGATAATATAAAGAATTAGTTTTAATAACATAATCAGTGCTCCAAAACTTAAAATCCTTGTCCAAATGTTTATCTTTCTTACAATTTAAACCTGGAAGTAAAATACCATTCTGTCACTCCTATGTCTTATGTATTTTTAATATGTATAAACACACACTCTGCACATTTGTTTTCTATACTTAAAGTACATATGGATAGGGGCATCTGGGTGACTCAGTTGGTTAAGTGTCCAACTCTGGATTTACACTCAGGTCACGATCTCCTGGGTTGTGGGATTGAGCCCTGCGGTGTCAGGCTCTGTGCTCAGGGGGGAGTCTGCTTGAGATTGTCTCTCTCCCTCTCCTTCTGCCCCTCCCTCCACTCACACAGTCTCTCTCTCCCTCTAAAATAAATAAATCTTTAAAGAATTAAGTGAAGTATATATGGGTAAATAAAACACTGATGAACAGTCATGCTCTGTTGTTCTGCCCCAGATTTCTGAAAAGCAATCAAGTAGCATGTCATCCCAAGGTCAAGATTGTTAAAATAATGTTTTTCCCCCAAAATGAACTAGAAACTGTAATTACAGATGTGCCTAAAGTTGGTTCACAGGGATCCCAAAGAGAATGTGTGTCCCTGATTTCTGTTTTTATTTGATCCTAAAATTTAGGGTTTTAATCTTTTTCTGCCCATTTTACTTGTAATAATTGTTTTTTTTACAATTTTTAATTAAAATTATTAAAATTTATATTCACAACTTTGTGTTTAGAAATCTACACAAATTCAAGATCTTATGTATGTTCAGTAAACGATGTTAGGCTTTCCAAAGCTTGGATTATTGTTACAGGTAGACCTTGATCAGGGATCCCTATATTAAATTAAGTCAGGCACTCCAAAAAGAATAGAAAATATAAGCAGTTGCTGAAACGACTCTTTTATTTGTGCTGGTTGAAATCATTAAGCTTCTTGATTTCTTATCTTGTAGGCCAGAAAGGGCATATGCCAAGATATGGCACAGAGATACCACAAAACCTAGTATAGTTTTACTCTTGGCTCAGGATAGATCAGCTTTCGTCTTTTTTTCCCTTTGAGCATGAATGCTCAGTTTTTAAAGGTATTTTCAGAAGCATAATATTTAACCAATTCTGCACACCACAAAGAAAGAAGGAATGGTAGAAATCACCTTAATTTTCAGGTGTGCATGCCATGTAATATAATATATAAATTACTCGGTTAGAATGTTGTCATCGTTATGCTTAAAAATAAGAATTTATGCTAGAAACATAGGCCAACTATTAACTCCATTTATTAAATAATACAAGAGCAGGGATGATATGGAAAGATTTAGTTTTATTTGCCACATTCAAAAAATATATTCTACATATCTTGTTTTTAGTTACTTATTTCATTATATCCATTCTTTTTCATCTCTTAGATAAAGGAGAAATAGCAAACACTATATAAATTAAACACACATGCAAGGAAGAAAAAAAGAGTGCCTAGGGACATTAGGGAAGACTTCAGAGAGCCTTGAGTTATGACCAGAAGGATAGTAGGCTTTTTCCAGATGGGCAATACAGTTCTAATTATTCTTTTTACTTTCCCCTCCAGCTGTTTTATTTGTGATTTTTGTTTAAAGTGTTGACTCTTGTATTTGTAATATTTTTTTCCTTCCCACATACTGTGCATTTGGGAAAAATGGTTACTGCAACAATTCTTCATTGGTTGGTCCAGATGCCCAAAGGGTGAAGAATTTATGGAGGCTTTTCTTTTAGCCATGACACAGGTAGGTTTAGTCTTATAAACTTCTCAAATCCTATTTGGCGAAACACCTCTCTCATTCTTATTGCTATTAAATCTCCTGTGAGCATTTATTATACATGCAAGAGTACAAGGAAGTAAGCATCTTTTTTATGTTTGGTCTAGTTCATCTTGTATCTAAGGAAAATAGCTTCTTGTATTCATTCTACAACTCTAAGTACGTAGAAAAAAAATCATAATCATGAAATACCCATTTCATGAAATTTTCCTAAGGAAAGTATTAAGTAGCGCTATCACCACTCCTCCACTTACTTTTGTGCACTTCCTTGGCCCCCAGTTTAATCTGATTTAATTCTTCTTTAGCCTTAATTGCCATCCCTTTTTTCAATGGTGAAGTTATATATTAAAATTTATGCAATTTCTAATGAACTGCACATAAAGATAACTGTTATATACCTCATTAAGACTGTAGAAAAAATATAACATTTTGTCCTCTTAACATGGAGAAAAGGTACATATTAAGTACTTGTTAATATGTATTAAATATAACCTTCTTATAAGATGTAAGTGACTCCATTTCAGCAAATCATGTTCATGGAAAAAGTAATATGAGATTCAAAAGATTAAATAGGGCTATTAAATCACAACTCACTTATATACTATAATTTATATGCTTTTTTGTAAGTAGTTTTAATCACGGAGCATCTAAAATTATTTCTAACCAAATGACAATCTAAAATTTAAGGTAGAAGAAAGAATTTTTACTCAATAGATTTCCTATTAAGATTATTGCTTCTTAAGGAAGACATTATGCATAACTGATTAACATGCTAATTTTGTGGTCAAGATGCATATGTTTCTGTGTTTCCAAATTGTAGAAGAAAAAATAAACTAAGAAAAGTTTTCCATTTTTAATCTCATGGTAAGTATTTAATAATTACTCGTGCATTAATTGCATGGGATACTGTTTACCTTCTGAAATACATGACTTAGTTTAAGCATCTAATGAATAAGCGTTAAGAGTAGAAATTAANAGTTGGTTAAGTGTCCAACTCTGGATTTACACTCAGGTCACGATCTCCTGGGTTGTGGGATTGAGCCCTGCGGTGTCAGGCTCTGTGCTCAGGGGGGAGTCTGCTTGAGATTGTCTCTCTCCCTCTCCTTCTGCCCCTCCCTCCACTCACACAGTCTCTCTCTCCCTCTAAAATAAATAAATCTTTAAAGAATTAAGTGAAGTATATATGGGTAAATAAAACACTGATGAACAGTCATGCTCTGTTGTTCTGCCCCAGATTTCTGAAAAGCAATCAAGTAGCATGTCATCCCAAGGTCAAGATTGTTAAAATAATGTTTTTCCCCCAAAATGAACTAGAAACTGTAATTACAGATGTGCCTAAAGTTGGTTCACAGGGATCCCAAAGAGAATGTGTGTCCCTGATTTCTGTTTTTATTTGATCCTAAAATTTAGGGTTTTAATCTTTTTCTGCCCATTTTACTTGTAATAATTGTTTTTTTTACACAATTTTTAATTAAAATTATTAAAATTTATATTCACAACTTTGTGTTTAGAAATCTACACAAATTCAAGATCTTATGTATGTTCAGTAAACGATGTTAGGCTTTCCAAAGCTTGGATTATTGTTACAGGTAGACCTTGATCAGGGATCCCTATATTAAATTAAGTCAGGCACTCCAAAAAGAATAGAAAATATAAGCAGTTGCTGAAACGACTCTTTTATTTGTGCTGGTTGAAATCATTAAGCTTCTTGATTTCTTATCTTGTAGGCCAGAAAGGGCATATGCCAAGATATGGCACAGAGATACCACAAAACCTAGTATAGTTTTACTCTTGGCTCAGGATAGATCAGCTTTCGTCTTTTTTTCCCTTTGAGCATGAATGCTCAGTTTTTAAAGGTATTTTCAGAAGCATAATATTTAACCAATTCTGCACACCACAAAGAAAGAAGGAATGGTAGAAATCACCTTAATTTTCAGGTGTGCATGCCATGTAATATAATATATAAATTACTCGGTTAGAATGTTGTCATCGTTATGCTTAAAAATAAGAATTTATGCTAGAAACATAGGCCAACTATTAACTCCATTTATTAAATAATACAAGAGCAGGGATGATATGGAAAGATTTAGTTTTATTTGCCACATTCAAAAAATATATTCTACATATCTTGTTTTTAGTTACTTATTTCATTATATCCATTCTTTTTCATCTCTTAGATAAAGGAGAAATAGCAAACACTATATAAATTAAACACACATGCAAGGAAGAAAAAAAGAGTGCCTAGGGACATTAGGGAAGACTTCAGAGAGCCTTGAGTTATGACCAGAAGGATAGTAGGCTTTTTCCAGATGGGCAATACAGTTCTAATTATTCTTTTTACTTTCCCCTCCAGCTGTTTTATTTGTGATTTTTGTTTAAAGTGTTGACTCTTGTATTTGTAATATTTTTTTCCTTCCCACATACTGTGCATTTGGGAAAAATGGTTACTGCAACAATTCTTCATTGGTTGGTCCAGATGCCCAAAGGGTGAAGAATTTATGGAGGCTTTTCTTTTAGCCATGACACAGGTAGGTTTAGTCTTATAAACTTCTCAAATCCTATTTGGCAAAACACCTCTCTCATTCTTATTGCTATTAAATCTCCTGTGAGCATTTATTATACATGCAAGAGTACAAGGAAGTAAGCATCTTTTTTATGTTTGGTCTAGTTCATCTTGTATCTAAGGAAAATAGCTTCTTGTATTCATTCTACAACTCTAAGTACGTAGAAAAAAAATCATAATCATGAAATACCCATTTCATGAAATTTTCCTAAGAAGTATTAAGTAGCACTATCACCACTCCTCCACTTACTTTTGTGCACTTCCTTGGCCCCCAGTTTAATCTGATTTAATTCTTCTTTAGCCTTAATTGCCATCCCTTTTTTTCAATGGTGAAGTTATATATTAAAATTTATGCAATTTCTAATGAACTGCACATAAAGATAACTGTTATATACCTCATTAAGACTGTAGAAAAAATATAACATTTTGTCCTCTTAACATGGAGAAAAGGTACATATTGAGTACTTGCTAATATGTATTAAATATAACCTTCTTATAAGATGTAAGTGACTCCATTTCAGCAAATCATGTTCCTGGAAAAAGTAATATGAGATTCAAAAGATTAAATAGGGCTATTAAATCACAACTCACTTATATACTATAATTTATGTGCTTTTTTGTAAGTAGTTTTAATCACGGAGCATCTAAAATTATTTCTAACCAAATGACAATCTAAAATTTAAGGTAGAAGAAAGACTTTTTACTCAATAGATTTCCTATTAAGATTATTGCTTCTTAAGGAAGACATTATGCATAACTGATTAACATGCTAATTTTGTGGTCAAGATGCATATGTTTCTGTGTTTCCAAATTGTAGAAGAAAAAATAAACTAAGAAAAGTTTTCCATTTTTAATCTCATGGTAAGTATTTAATAATTACTCGTGCATTAATTGCATGGGATACTGTTTACCTTCTGAAATACATGACTTAGTTTAAGCATCTAATGAATAAGCGTTAAGAGTAGAAATTAACTTATTTTTGTGTGTTAGTTGGATTTATATTGGCCTAACTACCCCCGAGAATGTTGAGCGTTACCTAAGCCTTGTGCTCCTGGAAAATAATAGTTAAGAAACACCCTTCCCCTGCCCCTCCCCACTTCATATTCTAGGAAATGCCCTACTGTAAGTACCTATCCACATGTAACTTCTAAGATTCATGGATGGCCTTCTTGCTTGCATAATGACAAGGCTAGACATAGACCCTAGACCCTCCAAACTCCTATCCTTTGGCTCATAAATGAATAGCTAAACTATTTGTGCTCCTGAGCAATATGGACAAAATG
The DNA here is from genome assembly GCF_002007445.2 of Ailuropoda melanoleuca. NCBI lineage: Eukaryota > Metazoa > Chordata > Mammalia > Carnivora > Ursidae > Ailuropoda > Ailuropoda melanoleuca. Next base: position 104,628,562 of record NC_048224.1, on the reverse strand, counting down.
TTTGGTAACCTGACTTGATCCACATTTAGTAAGTTTTCTCTTGGCTCCTGAACTTTGGTCTCTCCTTTATGAGTCCCTCCTGAGAATCAATCAGCCCACCTCATAGAAAAACATTCCTCACCAACTGTCTGAACACACCACCCGCTCATCCCACTTCTGCACAATGGGTTCTTTCTAGCCCTGTTTACTCATTCGTATAAGTAAAATTCATTTCTGCCTGACCTTTGAGAGGTTTAATTTCAGAGTATTTTCTCTGCTGTCGTAGTCTGCCTCCCCCTGATTGCAATAGACTTTTCTTCTTACCTGAGTCTGGATTTGGTAAGATTATCAATTAAAAATTAGTTGATAATCCCTCTTTAAATTATGATCAGTTTCTGACTTAAGAAAAATTGTTACAGAAAATAATTCATGCAAACCCATCTGTACAAATCAGAAATAGAATTAGGATCCCTCTCAAGTTGAGAGTTTAACTTACATATTTTTAGGAAGAAAGAGAATCAGAATAATTTAGTCTTCATTTTAATGCTGGCCTAGGTTTCAAAACACTCAATTATATCCAATTTACTATTATAACTATCTGAAAAAGCTAAACAAGTATCATAAAACTGAAGTAGAAAACGAAGCAAGCTCACAACTTCACTTTGCATGTTAAGGTAAAATTCTGGTTTAAATGTGTACTTTGGGAAAGCTAACATGCTTTAGTTGTTGAAAGGAAAGTTTTAAGTATGATCAAAGCCCCATCTGTGTATAGGGTGTGGCAAATCATGGAAGAAGACAGGAAGCCTTCAACTATATCTGGACAATTTATTATATTATATCCCAAGTACCATCCCAAGGTGTGGGGCATCATGTATACTGACTTAGTATTTATAGAATACCCTTATAATATCCTTTTTTTATAGTATCTTTTTTTGACACAGGCAGATTTCATTTTTTATTTTAGTTCACTCAAAAACATGTCAATTCTTGGAATAAGATTGACAAAAGGGAGAATGTACATATTTATTCAATGAACAGAAGAAAGGGATGTTAGGAAAATGAGACAGTGACATGTGTATGTATTTATAACACTCATTTTCAAGTTTAATAAGCAACTCTGAATTTTATGCGTAGTCATCTTGAGATAAAATTTTACGTGGATTATGTATTTTCTGGTTATTTATTTTATTATTTTGAATTTATAAACTGATGTTATTATATAATTTCATGAAAGTATAAACTAATGATATGGTAGTATATTTTGAGTTAATAAATATGTTAGATTTCAGAAATCCAATGCAATATGAATAACACTTTAAAAATCAGACTCAAAATCAATTTGTTGAGAACTACAATCTTGACCCCAAAAAATTTTTCAAAAAATGTAATATGATAAAGTCACTGTCACCTGTAGTACTGGCATTCTTGGTGTTCTTTCTGTCTCAATGTCTCAACTTTCATTTACATTCCCAAATTTTAGGAAATAGGCACCTTTGATGATACTATTTATGTACAGAAATTTACTCTGACTGTTTTGCATATCCTTATGCTACAGTAGACCTCTCCCTCTAACCCATTTCTTATTTCCTCCCCCACTATACTGGGTTTTTGGTGTTGCCTCAGAATTCATGTCCATCAGGAACCTGAGAAAGTTACATTCTTTGGAAATAGGGTCTTTGCAAATGTGATCAAGTTAGATGAGATTGTAATGAATTAGGGTGAGCCCTGAGTCCAATATGACTTTTGTCCTTATAAGAAGAGAAAATTTGGACATAGAGTCACAGACATGCATCCAGAAAAATCAAGTTTTGACAGCAGCTACCAGAAGCTAGAAGAGGTAGGAAAGGATTCTTCTCTTGAAATTTAAGGGGTTGCAGAGACCGTTATCTGGACCTCTAGCCTCCAGATCTATGAAAGAATACATATCTGTTGTTTTAAGCTACCTACTTTGTGGTACTGGTACAGTAGCCACAGGAAACTAATATGTACCCCATATCCAAAAGAACCTTTGTGGGTATTTAAGATAGAGATTTTTGTAAAAATGAATAAAAAGAGAGAGTTGTAGGACCTCTCATCACTCACAGAGTGCCATAGGCTTCCAAGGGCTGACAATGAGTGTTTTTTGTCTCTAAAGGGTGACATCACTGATTCCTTCTTTTAAAGGGGAACAGGATTTCTTATTATTTTAGTAAGGTCTGACTTAGATAAGGTAACAATATATGCTGTAAGATATACAAAAAAAAGTTAATGACTTAAAAATGATGAAAACAACTGTCTCACTAATGTAACTGTCTAAAGCAGATGTTCCTGATTGGAAGCCTATTCTCCTCCAAATGCAGATTCAGGGACCCAGGGTCCGTCTCCTGTTTTACTCCAACATCGTCAACCTGTGGCTTCAAAATCACCATGGGAGGGGAAAGAATGACAGAATGGGAAGATTTTAGTGGGTCAAATTTAAAAGTGATACACAATTTTCAGTAATTATATTTCATAGCCAAAACTCAGATTGCATTGTTACAAATAGGGTCTAGTAAAATATCTGGAGAATTGTTGCTCATATCTTATACTCAGCAAATAGAGAAAGTATGTTTGGTGAAAGTTTGGTTACAAGGTCAATTCATTTCAATAAATAATTATTGAATAATTATGGTGGGCCAAGAATATATGCTGTCAGTCTGTAACTAATGAGTTATTAGGGGATTGTCTATAATTCAGAATTCATAATAATTTAAGCCAAGTTTAAATGGCTCTTAATATATTAAATATTTAAGGTTGATATTATATTTTCTATTTTTATTAGGTTTTATTTGTTTTTTTTTAAGGTTTTATTTATTTGAGAGAGAGAAAGTGAGTGAGAGACAGAGTGGGGAGGGTGGAGGAGGGAGCAGGGGTGGGGGTGGGCAGAGAGAGAAGCAGTCTTCCTGCTGAGCAGGGAGCCCAAATGCAGAGCTTGATCCCAGGACCCTGGGATCATGACCTGAGCCAAAGGCAGCGGCTTAACCAACTAAGCCACCCAGGTGCCCCATTATTTAGGTTTTAAATTTTAATTTAGTTTTGTGGGTATAGTATTGATATTTAATGTCATTCTTTTACTCATTTGTAAACATTTTACAATTCTCTCCATTATAAACTGTCTGAAATTTTTAAAATAAAATAACTTTGGTACAGATATGGGAGAGAGATTAAGCAGTATTTAAATACGTACTCACTTCAAACCCATTATCACACCAGTCATTTTAAACTTAGATAAAAATTGAAAAGCATGGTTAAAGGAAGTGGGCAATTTTGAGTCTCTGAGAGCCCTAACTGAATGAACCTCAGTGTCAACTACAGCATTTGAAAGCATTGTTTACAAGAGTTATTCTAGATAGAGAATAGATAGAAGATATATAGATAGAAGAAAGTATCATTCTGCAGTATCTGGTGATCTTAGGATAGGACTAAGTAGTGTCAGAAGCATCTTTAAAAAAAATTAAGGAAATACTCTTAGTTCCAACGATAAGCATTGTATTTGTAGACTAAGACATTTTTGGTTTATGAAAGTTAAATGTTGACAGTGTTCTCAGTAATTTATACCCTTCCATTTTAGCATAGAGGTCTTCAGATAGGTATCTTCACTCTTCAGTTGAGGCTGGACTAGCAGGTGCTGGGGAGGCAGCCCCTGCAGTATTTGGAGATAAAGTTTGGAGAAGGAACTGAACTCAGCAGGGTCTTGATACAGAGTGACACTATTATCATTTCAGCCTCTTACACTTCAATTAAGAGTTTAATAAAGAGACTACAGAGTTTATTTTCAGGATGTTTTGAGTTTTGGCTATCCTGGGACAAAAATGCCTGGAACAAAATGTGTGTTATTTTCCTCTCTCAATCTCTCTCTGCCTTTCCTGCTTTGGAAATTGTCTTTGCAGGCCTTTATCTTAGAAAAAGTTAAAATGCAAATGGAAGTGAAAAGCTGAAGTGTTCATCGTTGTATATTTGTATCGTATTTATAATAGAAAGTAAACATTTTTTCCTAAAACTGTAATGGCAGGCTGAGTTAAATTTGTAATTGAAGAGGAAACAACCCTGAAGTAAATGGTAACAAATTAAAACAACAACAAACAATGTATCTAAGAAATATGCAGTTTGGTGGGTAAAAAAGTTACCACTATCACATTTCAGACTAATTATTAGCCGTTAGTATTTATCCTAAACTGTTGCTGAAATTTGTCATACTCCAAACTTGAAATTGCCATTTAGAAATAGTTTGAGAGGCAATGGGAATCACAATAATCCCAAGGAAAGGAAGTTGTAATTCTTGTTATCTGTTATGAAACAGATGGGCAAAATGTTTGTTACAGTTTGCAGGAAAGGCATGTATCTAACATGATTGTACATTATGAGATTTGATAGGAAAAATTCAGGATATGAGAGTGGATTGTTAGCTTTTCCCCTTCTTATAGATTTGGTAATATCCTGTAATAAAGATACAGACCTGGGATAAAATTGACTCATGGGAAAGAAAGGCATACTTTTTGCCTCTGGGCAACCTCCAAGGATGGCTGAGAATATAATAACCTGGAGCCCTGTTTGGATAAAAAAAAAAAAAAAAAAGCTAAATTATTTAACAAAAAGCTTGTTAGTGTTAGCAGAGTTAAGGAAGTCAGAACCAAAATTGGCTATAAGATCGAGTTATATGAGAAGCCTGATTCCCACAGGCCCTTTCCATGAATCTCCTGTAATATACTACCAGGCAGACACAGGAGACAATTATTTTTATGGTATAAGTGCAGATAGCAGGGAAAAGTGTAGATTAACTGTGCCTTCCCATCCCGAACCATTGTCTCAAATTGTCCAAAGCAGATGCCTCAGTGGAGGTCATTAAATTAAGGGCTAGGGAAGTGAACATATAACTGAGAATTGTTGCTAGGAAACAGATAACTCCAAGTTCCAGCTCTAGAATCAGGAAACATGGCTGAACACAATATCTGACTTTAAGGGAGTTGCTTTCCCAGTGTCTGGGATTAAGAGATGATGTTTGAGCTTCTGCTTAGCAATCAATCCTCTTTTCACATTTGCTCTTCTCACACACAAATAAAGACACATACACACAAACCCGCAGGAAGTGAGATGACGATGAAGAAAATCAGCACCCAGAATAGGAATTCCTGCCAATTGCCCTCTCAGATGTGGTCATGGATAACACTATATAAGGGACTCCTATAGAGGCACAAACCAAAAGGGGGGGGGTTGGGATATGAGTAATGGACCTAGAAATTTTTTCTAGGAATCATCCCACTACTATCAGGGCAAAAAGTTTATGCTATTCTTTCAAATAGGATATGAAGTGTGGAGCAATGACCTCTTTACTTTGTTTCCAATTAATTTTTTCTCCAATGATTTTTTTTTCTGTTGTATTATATTTATCCTCCATTTCATCTAGAAATATCTAGATTTTACAATAATGTGAAATGAAATATTTCCTTAGTTTTCAGTCATGGTAGACTGGCTTTTCTTTTAACTGATATTAAAAACTTTCTTAGAATGGATACATGGAAATTCTATTCTCTGATCTTTATGTTTTAGAGAATATCTTTATTTTGTCTTCTGACTTAATTAAGAGTTTGGTAGCATTCTTTAGTCAAAATTATGTTCTTTCTGAATTTTAAAAACATTTATGCTTGGTCTGGAAGTCCAGGGAGATGTCTGATTCGAATTTAATTATTGTTGCAGTATAGAGGACCTGCTTTAAAAAGTCTGGAAGCCTTCACATCTATTTTTTTTCCTCCTTGAAATTCTGAAATACGTTTCAGTTTACACTCATCTTGCTTGGCCTTCTATATGCCATTTGAAATTAAAGACCCCGTCTTCCTTCAGTTCAGAGAAATTCTTGATTAATTTTTTTTCATTGTTTTCCCCTTATTTTAGTCTCACTGTCTGAGTCATATATTTTAAATTCTGGTTTGATTCCTTCTTGTCTTTTCTTTGTTTTTGACCCTTGCCTTTTCCTTTGTGCAACTTGTGCTGGGAGATTTTTCCAAATTCATAGTCCAAATCCCTCTATCAGCTATTTCATTTTTTTTTAGGATGGTGATTAATTTTTTTTTATTTCTTTAAATTACATTTCTGTTCCAAGTAAATCCCCTGCTGGACAACTCACATTTCTCCTAGTACAAGATTTAGCCCATGCAACAACCACTTTACAGAGCGCTCCTCTACCTGCATTTACGTATTTCCTACCTATTCATCATATTTCCAATAATATATTCTCAAGGTATTTTTTTATTGTTGTTAAATCTGTTATTTTTTATCTTCATTTCATATGTAACTCTGCTTTTATGTTGTTATTTAATGATTTCTCTTCAACTAATTTTGCACTTCAGAAGAAAAATGATGTGTGATTACAGACCACCATAATATTAGTGTAGAATGTTATAAATATGTGTGGAATGAATGATTTTAACAAATTATGGCATGGGGAAGCCAGTTTCTTTTTTCCTCCAGCCTCTTCTTCAGTTCTTGTTCTCTTAAAATAAACACTCCTTAGGGATCTTTGCCATTATTATGGTTAGTGATTAATTTCCTAAGACCTTAGCCCCACAGTCCCCATTAATGAAATGCTTGTATTTTTATTTCTTTAATGCTGAGATATTTGCCCTAGAGCTTATAAGAATCTTACCTGGTTTTTCTTTATATCCCAAACTGTGACGTCAGTATTATCCTTATTATCATGCTTAATTTCTCTCTCTCTCTCTCCTCTGAGTATGGTATTCCTGACTTCCTCTTCCACCATTGCTACAAGGAATTCTTCATTGAGTATTCTCATCATAGCTTTATCATTCTACAGTCACATTTCAGTCTGAGAACATTCCCTTGATTGTCTGTTGTGACACTCATAGTAGCACATCTCCTCATTTGTGGAATGTGCAGCTGCCATTTTCACATTTCTGATTTCTGACTGCAGCTTGCAATTATGTGCATTTGTTGATTCCATATGTCTTTTGATTTATTATATATCTCAGTTAAGTCTCTCAGCAATGAGGAATCTGAAATTCAGAGATTTAAGTACACTTCTCAATAGCTCTCATTAATAAATGACTGAGCTAGCTTACTCATGCAAGTCTCTTTAGTATGGAAATCTATTTTAAAATCAAAATTTGTCCATGTCACTCACTTCCCTGCTTAAATTCTTCAATTGCTCCCTGTCACCTAAAAGATTAAGTCTAAATCCTTACACATGATACATAAGCCCTTCCATGAATTGGCCTCTTTTTATAGATCCTGCTTCATTTCTTGCTCTTTTACACCACAAACTTCGTACAAAGTGCTTCACACACTATATCATTTCATAGTTCTATTCTTTTATTCATACAGTTTCTTTTGACAGAAGTGCCAGCTCCACATTTTTCTTTAACATTTATAGTTCTTTTTCTTCAAGCCTCGGCTCGTTTCTGCTCTTAATGCTTTCTAAGATTATCTGGGTGTTTAAATGTTCCTCTTCTGCTCTCTCAGCACTCTGAATATTTGCCTTCTTACATGTATTATATTACGTAGAAATCAGTGATGTTTTGTCTTTGTCTCCTCCACCAGGATGTAAAGTACTTGAGGGGAGCACCTCTATTTGTACTGATTTATTTATTTTTAAATTAAGACATGATTGACATACATAGTAGTTTCAGGTACAACATAGTGATTTCACATCTGTATACACTGCAAAATAATCACCATGAGTCTAGTTACGACCTGTTTCCTTACAAAGATAGCACAATATTATTGACTATTTTCCCCATGCTGTACATTATATCCCCATGACATACTTAGTTTATAACTAGAAGTTTGTTTTTCTTAATCCTATCACCTATTTTTGTCCCCCTCCCAAGCCCCCTCCACTCTGGCAATCACTAATTTGTTCTCTGTATCTCTAAGTCTGGGTTTTGTTTTGTTTGTTTTGTTTTGTTTTTTAGATTCCACATATAAGTGAAATCATGCAGTATTTATTTTTCTCTGTCGGACTTACTTCACTTAGCATAATCTCCTTAAAGTCCATCCATGTTGTTGGAAATGGCAAGATTTTGTTCTTTTTTATGCTTGAGTAGTATTCCTTTGTGCATATACCACATCCTTTTTATGCATGTGTCTACCGATGGGCAATTATATCGTTTCAATATCTTGGCTAATGTAAAAAGTGCAACAGTGAACATCGGGGTTCATATATTTTTTCAAATTAGTGTTTTTATTTTATTTGGATAGATACTCAGTATTGGAATTCCTGGATCATATGGTAGCTCTATTTTTTTTTTCAAGGAACCACCATACTATTTGTCAAAGTGGCTGCACCAATTTACATTCCCAACAACGGTGTACGATGGTTCCCTTCTCTCCACAGCCTTGCCAAAACTTGTTATTTCTTGTATTTTTGATGATAGCCATGCTGACAGGTGTAATGTGATACCTCATTGTGGTTTTGATTTGCATTTGCCTAATGATTATTGATGCNGCGCTCCTCTACCTGCATTTACGTATTTCCTACCTATTCATCATATTTCCAATAATATATTCTCAAGGTATTTTTTTATTGTTGTTAAATCTGTTATTTTTTATCTTCATTTCATATGTAACTCTGCTTTTATGTTGTTATTTAATGATTTCTCTTCAACTAATTTTGCACTTCAGAAGAAAAATGATGTGTGATTACAGACCACCATAATATTAGTGTAGAATGTTATAAATATGTGTGGAATGAATGATTTTAACAAATTATGGCATGGGGAAGCCAGTTTCTTTTTTCCTCCAGCCTCTTCTTCAGTTCTTGTTCTCTTAAAATAAACACTCCTTAGGGATCTTTGCCATTATTATGGTTAGTGATTAATTTCCTAAGACCTTAGCCCCACAGTCCCCATTAATGAAATGCTTGTATTTTTATTTCTTTAATGCTGAGATATTTGCCCTAGAGCTTATAAGAATCTTACCTGGTTTTTCTTTATATCCCAAACTGTGACGTCAGTATTATCCTTATTATCATGCTTAATTTCTCTCTCTCTCTCTCCTCTGAGTATGGTATTCCTGACTTCCTCTTCCACCATTGCTACAAGGAATTCTTCATTGAGTATTCTCATCATAGCTTTATCATTCTACAGTCAAATTTCAGTCTGAGAACATTCCCTTGATTGTCTGTTGTGACACTCATAGTAGCACATCTCCTCATTTGTGGAATGTGCAGCTGCCATTTTCACATTTCTGATTTCTGACTGCAGCTTGCAATTATGTGCATTTGTTGATTCCATATGTCTTTTGATTTATTATATATCTCAGTTAAGTCTCTCAGCAATGAGGAATCTGAAATTCAGAGATTTAAGTACACTTCTCAATAGCTCTCATTAATAAATGACTGAGCTAGCTTACTCATGCAAGTCTCTTTAGTATGGAAATCTATTTTAAAATCAAAATTTGTCCATGTCACTCACTTCCCTGCTTAAATTCTTCAATTGCTCCCTGTCACCTAAAAGATTAAGTCTAAATCCTTACACATGATACATAAGCCCTTCCATGAATTGGCCTCTTTTTATAGATCCTGCTTCATTTCTTGCTCTTTTACACCACAAACTTCGTACAAAGTGCTTCACACACTATATCATTTCATAGTTCTATTCTTTTATTCATACAGTTTCTTTTGACAGAAGTGCCAGCTCCACATTTTTCTTTAACATTTATAGTTCTTTTTCTTCAAGCCTCGGCTCGTTTCTGCTCTTAATGCTTTCTAAGATTATCTGGGTGTTTAAATGTTCCTCTTCTGCTCTCTCAGCACTCTGAATATTTGCCTTCTTACATGTATTATATTACGTAGAAATCAGTGATGTTTTGTCTTTGTCTCCTCCACCAGGATGTAAAGTACTTGAGGGGAGCACCTCTATTTGTACTGATTTATTTATTTTTAAATTAAGACATGATTGACATACATAGTAGTTTCAGGTACAACATAGTGATTTCACATCTGTATACACTGCAAAATAATCGCCATGAGTCTAGTTACGACCTGTTTCCTTACAAAGTTAGCACAATATTATTTACTATTTTCCCCATGCTGTACATTATATCCCCATGACATACTTAGTTTATAACTAGAAGTTTGTTTTTCTTAATCCTATCACCTATTTTGTCCCCCTCCCAAGCCCCCTCCACTCTGGCAATCACTAATTTGTTCTCTGTATCTCTAAGTCTGGGTTTTGTTTTGTTTGTTTTGTTTTGTTTTTTAGATTCCACATATAAGTGAAATCATGNATAATGTTTTGATTATTATAAGTTTGTAGTAGAGTTTGAAATCAGGGAGTATGATGCCTCTGGATTTGTTTTTCTCTCTCAAGATTGTTTTGGCTTATTTGGGATCTTTTGTATCTCCGTACAAATTTTAGAATTATTTGCTATAGTCAGTGAAAANGCATGTGCTTATTGGCCATCTGTGTGTCTTTTTTGGAAAAATGTCTATTCAGATCCTCTGCCCATTTTTTATTAATCATCCTTTTTATTATTGAGTGGTGTGAATTCTTTATATATTTTGGATATTAACCCCTTATTGGATATACAAATATCTTCTCTCTCATTCAGTAGGTTGTCTTTTTGCTTTGTTGAGTATTTCCTTCACTGTGCAGAAGATTTTTGGTTTGATGTAGTCCCAGTTGTTGATTTAAACTTTTGTTGCCCTTGCCTTTGGAGTCAGGTTCAGAATAATATCGCTAAGACTAATGTCAAGGAACTGACTGCCCATGTTTTCTTCTGGGATTTTTTTTAAGTAAACTCCAGGCCCAATGTGGAGTTCAAACTTACTAACCTGAGATCAAGAGTCACACGCTTTACTGACTGAGCCAGCCAGGAGCCCCTCTTTTAGGAGTTTTTTGGTTTTAGCTCTTATATTCAAGTCTAATCCATTTTAGTTAATTTTTGTATATGGTGTAAGATAGTAGTCTAGTTTTATTCTTTTCTGTAGAACTGTCCAGTTTTTCTAGCAACATTTATGGAAGAGACTATCTGTTCCCCATTAAATATTCTTGCCTCCTGTGTTGTAATTTACTTGGCCATATATCTGTAGGTTTATTTATGGGCTCTCTCTTCTGTTCCATTGATCAAGGTATGTGTTTTTATGCTGATATCGTACTGTTTTGATTATTATAAGTTTGTAGTAGAGTTTGAAATCAGGGAGTATGATGCCTGTTTTTCTCTCTCAAGATTGTTTTGGCTTATTTGGGATCTTTTGTATCTCCGTACAAATTTTAGAATTATTTGCTATAGTCAGTGAAAAATGTCATCAGAATTTTAGAATTATTTGCTATAGTCAGTGAAAAATGTCATCAGAATTTTGATAGGGATCGCATTATATCCTTAGATTGCTTTTGGCAGTATGAACATTTTTGACAATATGAATCTTTCCAATCTGTGAGCATGGGATGTCTTTCCATTTATTAATTTTCCATTTATTTGTGTCTTTTTCAATTTCTTCCATCAGTGTCTTATAGTTTTCAATGGACAAATTTTCACCTCCTTGGGTAAATTTATTTTAAAATATTTTATTCTTTTTTTTTAAGATTTTATTTATTTGACAGAAAGAGACAGCGAGAGAGGGAATACAAGCAGGTGGAATGGGAGAGGGAGAAGCAAGCTCCCCGGTAAGCAGGGAGCCCGATTTGGAACCAGATCCCAGGACCCTGGGATCATGACCTAAGCCGAAGGCAGACGCTTAATGACTGAGCCACCCAAGTGCCCCTATTCTTTTTGTTGTGATTGTAAAGGGATTGTTTCCTTGACCTCTCTTTCTGATAGTTCCTTATTAGTATATAGAAATGCAGCAGATTTTTGGATATCAATTTTGTATTCTGTGACTTTATTGAATTCATTTATCAGTTCTAATTGTGTTAAGGTGGAATCTTTAGAACTTTTTCTATATAGTATGTCATCTGCAAATACTGACAGTTTTATTTTCTTTTAAATTTCTGTGCTTTTTATTTCCTTTTCCTGCCTAATTGCTCTTGTTAGAGTTTTCAATACTGTATTGAATAAAAGTGGGGATAGTGGTCATTTTTGTTTTGTTCCTGATCTTAGAGGAAAAGTTTCAGCTTTACACCATTGAAGATGATATTAGCTATGGGTTTGTTCATATAAGACCTTTATTATGTTGAGGTACATTCTCTCTGTAACCACTTTATTGAGAGATTTTATCATAAATAGATGTTGAACTTTGCCAAATGTCCCCCCCCACCGGCATCTATTGAGATGATTTTTATCTTTCCTTTGGTTAATGTGGTGTATCACTTCGATTGATTTGGATTGTTGAACTATCCTTGCATCCCTGGAATAAATCCCACTTGATCATGGTGTATAATCCTTTTAATGTACTGTTTAATTAAGTTTGCTAATATTCTGTTGAGGATTTTTGCATCTATTTTCATCAGGGATATTGGCCTGTAATTTTCTTTTTTTGTGGTGATCTTGTCTGGTTTTGGTATCAGGGCAATATTGGCCTTGTAAAATAAGTTTGGAAGCTTCCCTTTCTTTTCAGTTTCTTGGAAGAGTTAGAGAAAGTTAGGTATTACTTTGAATGTTTGGTAGAACATTTTCACCTGCAATAAAAAAGAAGAGTGTACATTTTATATTACGCTCTTTTCTTTTTCTACCATTCTACCAAATATAATCTAAGAGATACTTAAAAGGGACTATTTTTGCAATCTTTTCTGTAAAAAAATAAACATAAATAAATCAATGGCTTTTCTCTTAAAAGTGAGGAAAAGAATGCTAAAATTCTTTATGTGACTGACTGTAGAGCAGATGGTATAAATCGATAATTCTCTTTTTGTTTTAAGATTTTGGGGAAGTAGAGAGCTATATGGTATGAATAGAGTAAAATTCCATTTTTTTCCTTGTATAAGACTTACATCTAGCTCACATTCTCAATTACTAAATTATATGGATTCAAGACATAATATTTTTAATACCAAGTGAATCTATTTGATAATTTTTTTAATTATAGAATTTTAAAACAAATAACATATTTCCAATGAAAAACCATGTGATGTCATTATTCCTTACAGCCTCATCTGTACTTTTGGATTTAATTTCTTTTGGAAGCAATCTGATTATTTATTTATTTATTTATTTGAGCAGGAGGGAGAGTATGAGCAGGGTGGGGGAGTAGCAGAGGGAAAGGGACAAGCAGACCCTGCGCTGAACGTGGACCTTGATGTGGGACCCAGTCTCATGACCTGGAGATCATGACCTGGGCCAAAATTAAGAGTCAGTCACTTAACCGACTGAGCTACCCCGATACCCTTGGAAGCACATTTTAAAATGATTCTTTCTTAAAGGTTTCAAATTTTTTGATTGAATGATCAATGTTTAATTATCGATCTTGAAGAATAATTAGAAGGTAATATAATTATGTTATCATATTGAAGATATTATTTCATTTATATTTGGTTTCTATTTCTACAAAAATATCTTGATTTTGAGTCAACTTGTTGATTCCTTTTGTGAAATGGATCTTTTATTTCCAGTAGGTTCTAAGATTTTCTCTTTGTCTTTGAATATTCTGCAGTTTCACTACCATGTATCTGGAAATTAATTTCTTTTTTACGTATTCAGATCAAAACTTTATATGATACTTCCATCTCTACAATTTGAGTAGTAGTAATGACTTGATGGCTGAAAATGACATGATGCATTGGCTTACTCATCCTAGAATCCCCCACATTGATCTCACACATGGAAGATAAAGATCTTTGAAAGTACTATATGAAATTGAGGTGTCAATATTTGATATAATTCTGAGAGATTTGTAAGGGAGAGTTAAAGTCAAGATCATCTACCTATTAATTTGTTTTTTCTACTAATGAACAAAATGAAGAAAATATTAAAGTTACTACTATATTATGTGGGGTACCTGGCTGGCTCAGTCAGTAGAGCATGTGACTCTTGACCTAGGGTTGAGAGTTTGAGCCCCATGTTGAGCATAGATATTACTTTAAAAAAATCATTACAGTATTATTCAAGTGCTCCTCTCCAGCTTTCTGCATGTCAAGAGGCAGTTGAATTTGGGCAGTTCTAATCACGATAGCTCCTTGCCTTTGACTTCCTTATCTCTTGATTTCCACTATAGTGTTCTCTTCCTGTAACACAGTGCTGCATAAGCAGGTGTCACCAAGCCAAATTCTTGTCATCCTATGTGAATTGAGGACAACTTACACAAATGCTGATACTTCACTATTGCTATTGCTGTGAGTAGTAAAGTTCTTTGTCTTTGACCTAGGAGTCTTGTGTCTTCTACTACTGTTCAAGAAATTGGAAAACTAATTTGTTAACTTGAAAGTGCAGTAAAATCTGAGACCTTTCACCTTTCACATATCTTGATCTCAAAGACAGTAGTATTGCTACTTGCTTTAAATCCTTATTATTTAAAAAATATTTTTTATTTTCTGACTTTCATTCTAACTGATTTAATATCTTTTACCAATTCTAGAAATTTCTTATCAAGATATTATTTTCAATATTGCATTTGCTTCTTCTTTGTTTTTAATTTTTAAAACTTTTTTGTACATACATTGATGCATTCATCTGCCAGATTATTTAAGTTCTTTTAATTATCATCTACATTTTCAGTTCTTCATGCTGTATTTTATAATATTCTCAGTTTTGCCCCCTACTTTATTAATTCCCTCTTTCTCTGCTTACATTTTTGGGTTAACTGGCCCAAGGAGTTTTACATTTGAAAGTCTGCACTTTTCTGTAATAGAAATACAATCTTGGTTCTATTTCACATCTACTTGTACTAAAAGTTTTTAAATCCTTTAAGCTTTTAATCATTTTAGATACACCCATTTTTTAATATTTTATTTTAGACTATAATATTTTTAGCTCACAGCCTTGGAGTTTTAATCATTTTTATTGTATCTGATTATTCTTGATTGCTTCCTTACATATTTTGTAATTTTTAATTGCTCATATTTTAGAAGGTCTGTGTTATCTTTTGCAACCTGAAGGGAGCTTCATTCTCAAATACTTATGTGGATCCATCTTTTGTCCCTGCATAGGCATTCCACTACAAACCCTAGTTTTAAAGGCCCAACATCTGTGTCATAGCAACCATACCATATACCTCCCTATTAGCCACAGCATCACTTGATGTTTCTAGTGTCTCAAAACCACTTTCAAATTAATTGATTTGCTAGAATGACTCACAGGACTTAGTAGCATGTTACAGTAGTAGCTAAAATTTA
The DNA here is from genome assembly GCF_002007445.2 of Ailuropoda melanoleuca. NCBI lineage: Eukaryota > Metazoa > Chordata > Mammalia > Carnivora > Ursidae > Ailuropoda > Ailuropoda melanoleuca. Next base: position 104,613,347 of record NC_048224.1, on the reverse strand, counting down.
TTACATCAAAAGATACAGAGCAAGATCAATATGAAAAAAGTATGCCTTGGGTGGAATCTACAAGGGTCAGGTACAGGCTTCCAAATAATTATCCTACAAAGTCTCACGGGACACATTTTTCTATCTTGTAGCAAACTACACATGCAAAATGCCTCAGCTCAAGGAAGTCCATTTGAATTTCAGGGTACAAATATTTTTATGAATAACTGGTAGCATAGATATGTTCTACGACATAACCAGGCATGATAATTGAAGCTCAAGATCCTGACAGTGAAAGCAGGTGCATCATTAATTTTAATGTTTGCATAAAAATCATCCTCGTATGTCCTGAAAATGTGGTACAGCATGCCCCATTCTTCTGGGTATATGAAACATAAGTAACATAAGAATATTCTGGGTATATGAAACATAAGTACATAAGAATATGTAAATAAGATAATCATATTTTGAGGGTTTGAACAAGAGTCAGTTTTGGTTCCAAATGACTATAGAGACACGCAAGGACCAAGAAACCAAATCTGCCATGTTAATCTTTTCTCACATGAGCTTTGGCTCAGCTTTTCACTCCCTTCTTGAATTCTGTTCTTTAGGCATTTTACTTTCTTGTTTGTAGGTATAAATACTCAAAATATTGCTTTATTTTATTCAATATTTATAAATATTTTTAGAAATCTTTTTTAAAAACTTTTCCTTATTCTCCATCTTTTTCCTATGTATATTTCTTTATATGAAGGACTCCACTTTTTGACTAAAGAATTATTTGTGCGTATCTGTGTGACTCAGCATTTCTCATAGTGGTAATAAAGAGCTGAATGTGCTGAAGTTTGCGTACAGAGTATGCACATTGCAAACATTTTAATAATCTTTCCATACATCTATCCATCCATCCATCTAATCTCCACTTGTTAAATACCTGTAATGAAAACGTTATAGCCCCAGAAGGGAAAAAATTAAGTAAGATATTTAAAAAAAGTTATGTATACTCTTATACAATTTTATCTTTGTACCACAAATGATTCCAGTTTAAGAGAAAAATATATCAAAGATATGAACTATCCTACATCATCACAGAGTCAAAAATTATTCTTTAAATTAGATTTCATTTGAATTTTCAATGAAGATATTACTCTTTGGATAAATTTTGTTATAGCTCAGGACCACTGTAATATTGCCACTAGCTTTCATATCCCTCACATTCACCTGTTTTACTTAAATGCATTGGTTTTGAACATACTGAATTTTCACTAATAGTTATTAAGTAGTGTTTGTATATGTTCTATTCCTCAGTTGTAACTAGAATTACTCTAGAAGTATTTGTGTAGCTTTCTCCTTATTAGTTAGATCCCTTTTTACTTTGGTTTATTGCTTTGTATCAAGTAACTTTTCAATTATGTTACCAAACACATTTCTAAAAATCTATTTGAAATACATGAACTATGGTATAACATCTGTAGGTGAATTGTCAGGACTAAGCCTGAAAATTTACTTGCTTGTTTGTTCATTTTTTTCATTCAACACATATTTATTGGGCAAGTACTGTGTGACCACTGTGTTGTCCTTTACAGAGTATTCTCTTTTTTTGATATTCTTTATCCATTACAATGCCAAAAATTGTTCTGTTGAAAAAAATGGGTGTTAGTACACATCCAAAAGATGGAATATTAGTCTCATGGAAATTAATTCTTGTCCAAAAAATTGGATTTTGCTTAATTCAGATTAGGGTGACTTTTCAAGCCAAAACATTAATTTAAAAATGGTACAATCACTCTTTCAACTAGTTCTGATGGTATTTTTAGCTCTGGCAGAGCACAGGGTGGCGGGGGGGGGTAGGGAGGAGGAGCACTGGATTGTTGCTTTTCTGCTTGGAATACTCTTCTTGTTCTAACACAGTGCATTCCTATTCAATGTTTAAGACACAAATCCAATATCAAATTTTATATGCAGCAAATTGATCCCCTCTACCATCCTGACAGAAGATGCTATACTCTAAAGTGCTATTGCTATAAGATATGGTTACCTTAAAAATTCATCTAATATATCATATTACTTGTATTTATTTACTTATTTGTTTATATTTTTACTCCTTTTGATAGATTGGGAACTCCTACAATGTAAAGTTTGTTAATGATTTCCTGTTTTTATTTCCCTGAAGTGTTAGATATACCATTGGCACATTTTGGCTCATATAATAAGACAGTGTTGTATTAAAAAATGAATGAGTGAATGTGTGTAATACAAAATGGTGGGAGTCCAAAGACTTTCTAATCAGTGTTCTTATTCTTCTGGGCTAGAGTGATATTATAACTTGTTTGAATGTTTCATTTCTGTTTTACTAAAATATGTTTCATTAATCTATGATATTATAATTTCATTCTGTAATGGAAAATAGTTGAGTCTTTTTTAATAGGTCTAATTGTCTTGCCAAATGTTAAAATCATATACTCTTTCTACCAAAAACAATATATTTCTTATTACTAAGAACTAGAATTGAATAAATATGTTCTAGATAGATCGTAATAAAGGCTGCTTCTCTTGGTAGACATTAAGTGTTTAAGCTCTTCATAAGTAATATTAAAAATAGGATGGGAGGTAAGAAGTGAAGGACCCAGGCTAGGACATTTTTAATTTTTTAACTTGATCTCTTGAGTAAGATATATGGTAACTATGGTGGACAAGCTGTTTTTTAAATGTTTTACATCAGTCGCTTGGTAATGAGTATTATTATTATTCTTTAGTAAATCTTTTGTAAAATTTCCTCTTCCTTTCAACTCTTCAAGGAAGAAGAAAGGGAAAGTTTTTATCCATGCCTGATTCTCTGTGGATTGCTGAAGTAGTGTTGACACAGAATAAGAGATCCCCATTGAGACATTCAGGATTGATGGTCAAGGTCGTGTGGACCAGAAGCCCCTTCTTACCCGGACATTCATCTTCCAGGGTGAGTTTGAAGTTTTTGGTGTTTTCTCAATTCAAAAATGTGAAAGCTCTTTAACTTCTAGTTTATAATCTCAACCATACCGAAACCTTTTAAAAATTGAGTGTCTGTCTATAATATGCAAGGGTATACTTAGTGAGAGGTATCACTGCTTCAGTGAAAATTGTCAGAGCAAATGATTTGCTCACCGAGAATTGAACACACATCAGTGAGTGGACCGAGAGCCAGAACTGACAAGTTTTGTTTATTGTCGTAAGTGATTATTAACAGTTTGGGTGAGTAGAACTCACTATGACAGGCAATAAGGGCTAAATGCAGGAATATTACTAAAATATTATTTTAGAATAATATGGGAGTCTCTAAATGATAGTAGTATATCTAGCTGACATTTTCAAAATAATGTTGGATATGGCTTACAACTTACTGAAAATAGACTGTTTCCTTGATATCCTTGATCAATCTGTCCTTAAAGGTCTGTTTTTTTTACTGTATATCAGTGAGAGTTTGTGTTTCACAAGAGAGACTTGATTACAGTAGCTCAAGCAAAAATGATTTGGTTACCTCATGCAAAAATAAATCTACTGGTAGTACTCTAAGCCTGAAATTCTGCCTCAATAATGACAGGAAACAGTCTCCTTCTATCTCTTGCTACATTTTCCTTAGCAATGCTGCTATATTTCCAGTTATCACCAGCATTCTGGAAAAGGAAGAAGGAAAAGCCATCAAGGTAGTGCCAGTTGACCTCCCCTTCATTTCACAGTTCAGAAGTGAGTCACATGAACACTTTGGCTCCAAAAGGTTTAAAAAAAATGTAGGGATTTTTAAAAAGATTTCTAGCCTCTGTTTTGGAGGCAGGGTAAAAAGCCATTTTCTGTTAAGTGAGCCAAACTACAGTATCTGTCATACTTTCTTCTGAAATGTCACTATATTTTTATCATCTCAAACCTATGGTTGACTTTTCTTATTCTATATTTACTGATTTCTCTGCATTCAAATTCATGTAAATGCTTTGTAGTTGCAATGGTAATGCATATCACTCAAATTCCCAATTAAATATCCATTGAGTTAAACAAAAACAAAAAAGTAAACATGGAGATAAATGATAAGATGGTATTATTTTAGAAAAAAAAATATGAATGGCAGGCCTTGTGATGGTTGAGAAATTCATTTACCACCTATGCAAACTACCATGTACGGAGAAAAAGCAGAATTAATGATATAATGAATATGTTATTTATTGTTTCCTCACTATAATATTGGCTCCTTTTAATGCAGCTTCAATCTTTTGTTGAGTATGACCAAAACAACCATTTTTTTTCATCTGTCACTGAGCTCTTATTTTTCTGCATCTATTCATAGAGTACAGTGTGTATATAATGTGATTGGGGTTGGAGGGAAATGGACAATACCAATTCTGTAATGTTATGTATAGTAGTTATTTGTCAAGGAGCATACAGGAAGTGAGGTCAGTATGATTATAGTGAGCAACAAATGTTGGTGATTTATTACTTTTTTATACCATCCTAGTAAACAAAACCAAACAATAAAATCATCTTTAGGCACTACCATATCCGAAACACCTGGCAGCAGAATGATCCAGTCCTTTGTTTCAGAGAACCTGAATTAGATGAATGCCTTCCAGGACCTGAACATTTCCTAGGGCGTGCCCATACTGCACTCTAGAATAGTACCGCTAAAAAGTGGGATATATATGTGGCTAAGAACCATCCATACACTGATTTTATGCTTGACACTGAACTGGAAATGCAGCTTTTCAAATGAAGTTATATATAAGATCTGTATGGCTCATACAAGTCATAGTACTGATCTAGAACTAAAAATCCTGAGTTACATTAATGACTAGATTATAAATTCCTCATTTTATCAAGGGAGCAATGTAAAGTTGCTTCTTAAAAAAATGTTGTTGTGATAAATAAAGAAGTAGAATTTTAAGTTTTAAGTCTCCATGGAAGAATAGCCAGAGAGACAAATTAAATTACTTGTTTCTCATCTGCCAGCTTCACATCCTTCCTCCATCTCCATAACATTATAAGTTTGGTGTCCTAAATGTTTCTCTATTCCATTTGCTCAGGGGATTATTACGAGTTACTTGCTTTTGAAAGTCGTAAGTTGGTCTTAATAGCCAAGGGGTCATACATGGCCTTACACTTATTTTATTTGGCTTACATAATGTAAAAAAGTGAGCCAACATTTTGATTTTAAAAGGCATGAAATAGAAATACACACTTCTGATTTTTCTCTGAGAATCAGTAGCTTTGGTTATTCTGGTCCCACATTTCTATACAGCAACATTGACTATACTTGAGCAGTCCCACTCTCTTTGGTTTACTTTTTCCATGGTATTTTCTCCCCATCCTTTCACTTTTAACCTATTCAAATCTTTGTACTCTCTTGGAGATGGCATATTATTTGGGTCATATGTTTTAAATAATCTGTTCTATAAGTTTCTGACATTTGATTATTTTGATCAATTTANTCTCAGGGGATTATTAGGAGTTACTTGTTTTTGAAAGTTGTAAGTTGGTCTTAATAACCAAGGGGTCATATATGGCCTTACACTTATTTTATTTGGCTTACATAATGTAAAAAAGTGAGCCAACATTTTGATTTTAAAAGGCATGAAATAGAAATACACATTTCTGATTTTTCTCTGAGAATCAGTAGCTTTGGTTATTCTGGTCCCACATTTCTATACAGCAACATTGACTATACTTGAGCAGTCCCACTCTCTTTGGTTTACTTTTTCCATGGTATTTTCTCCCCATCCTTTCACTTTTAACCTATTCAAATCTTTGTACTCTCTTGGAGATGGCATATTATTTGGGTCATATGTTTTAAATAATCTGTTCTATAAGTTTCTGACATTTGATTATTTTGATCAATTTATATTCAATGTAATTTCTAATAAGGTGGAATTAACATCTGAAATGTAGATGTAATTGTCTGTATGTCTTATGTCATCTTTGTGCCAAATCCAGGCTGGGTGAAGAGAACTATTCGTTATCTAGAGTTTCTTGGTTTTGAGCTATATGCAGTAACTGGTGGACTGTTGGAGTTACTGTTGCTTACATACTTCAGTTTAATTTAGACAGANTCTACTCAGAACTCCAACTGATTACATGACACCTACTCACATTATGCAGATCAAACTGTTGCACTCAAAGTCTACCAAGTTAAATGTTAATCACATCCAAGAACCTCCAGAATAATGTTTCACCACGTATTTGGGCACCACAGCCTAGCATCCTCTGTTAACTTGCCACCTAAATGTATCTCCTTAAATCATATTTATTCTCCAAATAAAGACAATACCAATGTCATACTTCCCCTAACATGATACAGTTATCCTGCATACACGAAAAAATATATTCTCTGCCCAGAAGAGGATGAAAAGTCCTTGAGTGATGTTTACTATTCTTGATAGCCCATAACTTAAATACTATGATGTGAAGTCCATACATCTTGTATTACATGATTACATGATATGGGCATAAGAGAGGGAAGAAAAAAAAAGATCACACAAACACCCACACATACATATCACACAAACATATGATAAAGTAAAAAAAAGAAGTATGACAATTACAGTCCTTAGTTCTATAACTTGTCACCTGATCATAGCTGGTATTTATTATTACCTTCTTCTAAGACCAATTCTGAATTCCCTTTGCCTTCAGCAAGCACCTCTTCTGGTAATGGTTCTTTACCTATGGAGATGACCCAAACCTTCATTCCTTAATGGTCTGGAATGTTAATATACCTGCCTGGATTGGACTGTTATAGTTTTCCACTGACTTTATCACAGAGCATGGTGATACTAAGAGATACTCCAGGGAATCTCCTATATTTCACACATACTCTTTTTTTTTATTTTAGTTGTAGAGGAGTAGTATCTTTGGTTATCAGGATCATTCACCCCAGCCAGTACCATAACTCCTTTTTTTGCTTTTTGATTCAGAGCCATGAAAATTTAAAAGTGGGTGGGTGGTCTTTACTTCCACTTCAGTGGAATCATTGTTGTGTCTCCTGTTGGAAGTGTTCCTCCCTCTGGAACTACATCTCTAGGCCAGTGGAATATAAGGTTGCAGGGACAGGGAGCAAACATTTTGCTACTGGGTCATTAGGCATAACGTGAATGATGCAACTTCCTTTTCCACCCTTTCATTCCTGTACCTGTGAATCCTGGCTATCTGAGAAATCATCATATAGTTGACACTGATTCAGAGCATATATAACCTCTTAGAGAATCGTGCCTCAGTCTTGCAAGATATTGCCGTCTAGCTGGCACCATAGCTGAGTCATTAAAAGGCCATTCCATTGACTTAATGTTAACCTTATCTAAAACACCCTCATAGAAGCATCTAGAATAATATTAGACTACATTATCTGGGCTCTGTGGATCAGCCATTTTGACACGTAAAATTAACCATCACTATGGACAGGATTCTTTNCGTTGATACTAAGAGATACTCCAGGGAATCTCCTATATTTCACACATACTCTTTTTTTATTTTAGTCGTAGAGGAGTAGTATCTTTGGTTATCAGGATCATTCACCCCAGCCAGTACCATAACTCCTTTTTTTGCTTTTTGATTCAGAGCCGTGAAAATTTAAAAGTGGGTGGGTGGTCTTTACTTCCACTTCAGTGGAATCATTGTTGTGTCTCCTGTTGGAAGTGTTCCTCCCTCTGGAACTACATCTCTAGGCCAGTGGAATATAAGGTTGCAGGGACAGGGAGCAAACATTTTGCTACTGGGTCATTAGGCATAACGTGAATGATGCAACTTCCTTTTCCACCCTTTCATTCCTGTACCTGTGAATCCTGGCTATCTGAGAAATCATCATATAGTTGACACTGATTCAGAGCATATATAACCTCTTAGAGAATCGTGCCTCAGTCTTGCAAGATATTGCCGTCTAGCTGGCACCATAGCTGAGTCATTAAAAGGCCATTCCATTGACTTAATGTTAACCTTATCTAAAACACCCTCATAGAAGCATCTAGAATAATATTAGACTACATTATCTGGGCTCTGTGGATCAGCCATTTTGACACGTAAAATTAACCATCACTATGGACAGGATTCTTTCAGACCTTACGCTGAATTAAGAGTGATCTTCCATCAATTAAGTGATTGTGATATCAAGAGGAGAGAGGGCGCTATCCACCACCAAGTATTGAAAGTGGTATTTTAGATATCCTTGTCTACTTTCTATACTTGTCTACTTTCTATACTTAGAAACTTACTTTGATGGGCCTAAGTCATTGTGACTTGAAGCAGTTTCCTTCTTCATACAATATATTTGAAACCACATCGTTAACATTAACCCTCAACCTTACTTGACACCAAGTCTTGAACTGATTATGAGTTTCATCTTGTGAAAACTTCCTTTCTCTTTTGTGAATCAAGCACCACACATCTGCCTCAAGCTATCCTCCCAGAAAACTTGCATTTTGTGTAGGACCAGTCTCATATCTAACATGTCCTTGAGGCATTTTAGTTATGTGTGGTATTGGCTGCTGTCAGAACTTGTTGATTTGGAATTTCTTCAACTTAATAAATGTGTTTAAATAAAAATTTCTCTCATATCTCCACATTTATTTTCATTAGAGAATCACCACTGATTTCTGTATTGAAGTAATTATTTATGTTTACAGAAGCAATGCTCACAAGTCCTAAGGAGGACCAATAACTTTAATTTTCTCCCAGACATTCCTTTTCCCAGCTTTGAAATTTCTCTTTCTTGTTTAATTTTGCTATTTTAATGGTAGCACCTGTGTTTCCTTACAGTTGTTCTTTTCCTTTTGTGAAAGAATATGATTCAAAGTTTCTAATTCCATATGATCTTGAGTTACATCATTGAATAATTACTGAGCACATAGTGTGTTCAAGCATCCTTTACGCAATTGGGGTTCATCAGTGACCAAGATAGGTAAAGATCTCTATCCTCATGGTGCTCTTCAGGTTCCTCCTGCTCTATTCAGATTAGTTCAGTTGAATATTTTAACGTTTTAATCTCATTTTTACTTGGTCACTTTTCTACCATATATGGATCTTTTGAGAACAATGGGAATGTGAAGCCATTTTCACAAAAACAAAGGTTGAGGATTTACCAATAACATAATTTCACTTCAGGAAGAGATGAAAATATCATAGTAGAAAGACCTGAAATACAAGAAGGAATCTTGAGCATAAACATTGGGGGGGAAGTAAAAATTATCTATATAAAAAATTTTAAAATATGATGATGATAATAATAATGTATAATTAATAATAATGTATAATTTGAAGTAATAGAAAACTTCAGGCCAAAACACCAGACAAAATTCACATGTAAATCATCAAGGGGTTGATTGGCAGTAAAGTTCTCTAAGGTATTTAGATTTGTAAAGAAAAGAGTAAAGTTACTTAACACTAGATTCCAAAGTCAAAATAGTAGAATTTCAAGGGTAAACATTAGGAGAAACTAGAAGAAGGAACTAGGGGAGCCATAAGAAAAGAAGAGAAAATAAAGTATCTACTAAAGAGAGAAAAGGATTAAAATAAAGCATAAAAATGAAAAAAATAGAGTAAAGCTAGATATTAAAAAATTAAAATCTCAGCAATGAAAACAAATATGAATAGTAAACTCACCAGTCCAAATAAAGATTTTTCATATTGAATTAAAAATCCAGCTGCAAAAACTGACTCCCATGAGTAAGTTGAAAACAGGAGTGGAAAAAAGTCACAGAAGTAAGAGATGCCTGGGTGACTCAGTTGGTTAAGCGTCTGCCTTCAGCTCTGGTTGTGATCTCAGGGTCCTGGGATTGAGTCCTGCATCAGGTTTCTTGCTCAGTGGGGAGCCTGCTGCTCCCTCTGCTTGTGTGCTCTCCCCCCTCTCTCTCTCTTTCCTTCTCTGACAAATAAATAAATAAATAAAATCTTTTTAAAAAGTCATAGCAGTAAGCCAATAACTCAAAGGAAGCTGGCATAGCTGTAGAAATATGAAACAAAGTAGTGTTTGAAAAATAAGGATTTATTATTATGAAATGGGTCAATATATAATATCACAGGTTTAAACTTTAAGGAAAATATAATTAAAAACAAAATGTTCTTCTAATCTGGAATCCTCTCCACAAAGGTAATACAGAAATAAAGCACTTATTATTGAATAAGCATTAAACCATGTTGTTACCCATTATAGGCAATCCAATAAAGATATTGCACAGATAGAAAAAAAAATTCACCCCTTTACATAGCCACATCAATACAACCCATTATAGACATGTTCTCAAGATAAACAGTAACTAATCCTCAAGTAAGAGGACTTGACAGTACTATTTGTCACACAGAGTTCATCTTAACTTTACCTGATAATTGGGCAACCATTAGTGTTTACNCAGTGTTTACTAACTGCCTTTATTCTGAGGAAAAACAAACTGAAATATCTTTATGACAGGGAGTAGTTTTGCAATTTAGGGCAAGGCACCAATTGGCATTAGGCTCCAGCTCTCC